>NC_072825.1:31970000-32270000 GCF_027744805.1 Dunckerocampus dactyliophorus | reverse complement strand
GACGACACATACCCTGTACTGGACATACATTTCAGTTTCACTTTGAAATGTTTTGATTTTTGAGTACATCATAGCATCACAACAAAATGAAACTGAACAAAGTGAATGACTTGTTTTAGGTGATAGTTGAGCATTTTGTATTCTAATGTGAAAAAACTGTGAATAAATTCCAATACTTTGCAAGTAATTCCAGGCCGCTGCCACAGCTTAATAAATGTACCTGTTCACGGATCGTCTTGCTTTATCACTTATTAGTAGTGAGTACCTTGACATTTGATGATTTAAAATGCATTTAATAAAACAATGGCAGGAGAGTTTGGAGGGGGCGGGAGTCTGAATTACTCAGGGATTTTGGCTATTCGTTGGTTGGTCCGGAAGGAAACCTTGGCAAAAAGCGGGGATCGGCTGTAACAATCAACATTTTAATCATCTTCCAACTCGTCGAAACAACTTCGCATCCCATGTTCTCCTTTCTTATGAACTCTGGGTGTGATTGTATGATGGTGACCATGGC
The DNA here is from genome assembly GCF_027744805.1 of Dunckerocampus dactyliophorus. NCBI lineage: Eukaryota > Metazoa > Chordata > Actinopteri > Syngnathiformes > Syngnathidae > Dunckerocampus > Dunckerocampus dactyliophorus. The sequence continues at coordinate 32,269,486 of NC_072825.1, read as the reverse complement.
GACCACTCACCACTGGCTTTCTGCAGGTATCTCAGCCTCTGCTTCATCTCTGGTCCGTTGTCCTGATTGTTGTTGTGACACGGAGACTCCTCCTCCGTCAGCTCCTCCGATATCAGAGACAAAGCGGCCGAGAGTTCATCCCGGCTCCCTGAGTGGTTCCCGGCGTTTCCTGGTACTTTGTCTTCAGACCTCTCTAGGCCAGAGGAATCCTCCGGAGTAACCGGTTCTGCATGGAGGGCGGGGCTGGAGGGGTCAGAGGGGCTGCAGCTGCCCAGGGAGCCGAGCACAGAGCTGGGACTGGAGTGAAGGGACAGGGAGGGGGTCTCTGGTTCCCTGATTCTGGTGCAGGGCGCCCCGTACGGTTCCTGGATGAACCCCACGAACATGACCCCCTGGTCGGCCGCATCCTGGATCTGCTGTTATGTCAACAACAAACAAAAAGTTTGAAAATGTTAGGAGTGGAATGTCGCGCCACAGCAGTGTGTGAGCCACAAACCACACGCATGCTATTTTTTACAATGAACTAATAAGACTTCAGGCATCCAGTCGAACAAAGACCGCCAGTCAATAGCGAGAGCAGAATACGGCAGTAAACCCGATACACATTTGACATGGACAAAGCGCACATGCTCAGTCGTGCTGCTCATCCTGCAAGCACGACACTTGCATCTAAAATGTAGCCTTTTTAACATCATAGCCTAACACTCGGTGACAGTAACACGTTGCATGTTTCAATTTATCTCTTTGTGTTCCCGCTTCATTTATTTGATGAAGAGAACCACACACACACACACACACACACACACACACACACACACACACACAGTTACATCCTAGTCAACTGGCATTTTATGTCCATCTTGTGATGGTAGCACGTAGAAAGATTGAGCTATTCACTGTCAAAGAATGTTAATGATGCCATTCTCAGCATCCATACACAGGCCCCTGCTTCCTCCACCCCCACCCCACCCCACTCCCCCACCACACACCCCCACCCCCCTTTCCCATCTCCATCTCGAGCGTCTGTGATGGAAGAGAATAAAAATCAAATTGCAGGTTATTCACTATGAAATTAAATTGGAAAACAGTCAAATGGTTTCCCAGCCTTATTGCTCAGTGCGCTTCCACGCTTCCACGCCACGCTGCTCCTTCCATTGTGTCCAAATGGAATCACCCAGATAAAAGGTTGTTTTCATTTAAAGCTAATGCAGGCAAGCGGTGGACGGGGCGGGGGTAAGAGATGAATGGATGGGAGAGATCGCTCCCTCACATTTGGATGATTGAATGGATTTTCAGTAACACTATCATCATTAACATCATTTCATGAAAGGCCTTGTTTGGCCAAGTAGAACATACGTAGTAATAATAATAATAATAATAATAATAATAATAATAATAATAATAATATAATACTGTCTGCCTTGCTGGCGCCGTCCTAGCGTTGGGAGGGTGTGGCCTGGTGTCTTCCTGCTCCACGGCGGTCCGCGCTCTCCGCGCCTGGGTTCTGGATTGTATGTCTGGTACCCCGGGGTCCCCGGCTCCGCTGCTCCTTGGGTTACCAACGGGGATAGAGCGAGGCTTCCGGGTGTCGGGCAGTCGACCACTGTGTGTGCGCGTGTGTGTATGTGTGCGCGTGTGTGTGTGCGCGTATATGTGTGCATGTGTGTGCGTAGGAGTGTGTATGTGCGTGCGTGTGTGTACTTTAATTTATTTATTTATTTTAGTTATTTCTTTTGGGGGGGCCATACAGGGGTTTGCTCTGTGGGGTCGGGTGCTGGGTGATACGTCTCTGCCGCCCGTGCCTCCGCCGTGTGGGTGGAGGGTGTGCCTCCTGCATCCCTGGGCGGGGCGGCCCTGTGTCGGGGGTCAGGTGGGGGTTGGCCCGGGGAGGGCCGGGCTCCGCTCCCTGGGGGTGGGGGCATGGGGGGATTGGCGCTTCTGGCGTGGTCGGGCTTCTTTCTGGTTGTGGGGGCGTCTCTGGGCCTGCCAGTTTGTGGCCCCCCGTACTCGTCTGCCTTTGTGGGCTGTGATCTTTCGCTGGTCTCAGGGGTTGGCAGTCTTCCGGCCCGCCGGCGCCCTGTCCTTGGCTGGGATTACCTCTCTGCAGCCCCTTGCTGGTCTTCCCGGGGGGGAGGGCTCTCTGGGCTGGCTCTTGGGGCACTGATCTTTGTGCTGCCTGCCCCTGTGGGCCTGGTGGCCTTCTGACGGCGGGGGCTCGGCCTGGCTATTTGAGGCGGGGCTCTCTGGGAGGTGGAAGGCGGCCCCTTTCCTTTCATGCATTCTCAGTGACAATTACACGCCCACACATTCTTGCACCTTTATAGATATGAAGTCTTCCCTACATACAGAGATACCTGTACATATGCACACTCACAGTACATACGTACTTCCCCACATTACTCACTGAGTTAACCAGGGTGTTATTATGTTGTTGGTTTTATTACAGCAACGGTGATATCAGCAGTATGACTATAGTTTTTTTTACAATGATGTGCATTACAGTAATTATCATTCTGTTCACTATCATAGTTCATCATTTCATGACTACTATTATGTGTGACTGTTTCAATGCAGTATTATCATTGTGATCACTATCATAGTTCATCATTTCATTACTACTATTATGTGTGATTGTCATTGACAGCGTTATCATTGTGGTTGTTGATATTGTTTTGTCCTTTGTCCTTAAGTCCTTGTTCGTCTTTATAGTTGTCAAAGACATTTATTTGCTGATGTCGTTCTGTATGTTTCTGTTGTTCTGTTCTTGTTGTCACAATTGTTGTTGTTGCTGCTGTTGTCCCCTCCTACTCCGGTCCGGTCGCTCCAAATTTGCTTAGTAACAAGCATCAAAGTCAAATAAATTCTGTATAACAGGGGAAGTGTATATCACACTTCTCCCTGGCAGAGTAAATCTGTTGACCACTTGATGGCATTTAGATCTACAATTCTATCTGCTTTAAAGGCTGGACAGGACAGGGGTAGAAGAAAAAAAAATAAATAAAAATAATCATAATAATACCATATAAAAAAAGATAATAGCGTCATGTGGACTTTTGACAGAGTCAGAGAGGTATTCAGTGAACAATACAACATGTTCATTATTGTGTCCTGTATCATACTGAAGGCTCTTTCTCATGTTTTGGTTACCTTATTTCACTACATGAGAGGGTCAAGTACAACCACAACAATGACCACATTGTTAGATCATACAGTACACTTCCTACAGCTCTAGTATTTGCTCCGTGTTTTGGACAGTATTTATTGCGTGTCCTTCACAAGGTCGCTGAACGACGTAACATATTTATATGCAAAAATTGTAAACATGGTACTTTCCGCAAATAGTGTGGGGGGGGGGGGGGGGCGTTTATCTACTCAGTTGCAGATGGGGTGGCAGAATGTCTTTTAGCAGGCACAGTAGCCTATCGTACTTGTCAACCCTCCCGGTTTCCCCGTTTTCTTTCTCTTGTTTACATTTGTTCCCAGAAATTTTCTGCATTTTAACTTTCACCAAAATCCCCTCCGGTACCGCAGGTGACAACGGTGACGGTATCCAGGTGAGGACAATGGTACATATTTTTTGCCTAAATTTAGCACAAAAATGGCTACATGAACTAAAATAGAAACATCAGTCATTGACATTGTGATGATATGTAGTATTCTACACTGGTCACTAGGTGTCAGTAATGTTACATTGCTGAGACAATAGCCACTGCAGGAAGTACTGTACAGAAACCACACGTTATGAAAGGAACAACAACAGGGAAATTTGGGGTGTCTTTTTTATGCGTTATGTCTTTTTTTCTGTTCTGATGTCTACCATATTGGGTAATATAGTGTAAAGGTGACTATAGGAGTGTTATGATGGCGAGAGGGCTCTAATTAAACAGGTTTTCTATGCTCTAACTACGAAGATATTCACTTTAGAAATAGGGAATCCTACTTTGCGGAAATTCACTTATCACGGTCAGGTACCTTGCTGTACTGTATATACTGAACTAAAACATAAAAATAGCACTTTTCTTTTTGCGCTCATCATTCATGAGCTGAAAAAAATGCTCAAACTTTTTCTTTGTATACAAAAAGGCCTATTTCTCTCACATGAAAAACCGCCCCAAATACACAGCACATTTTGGAGTGGCCTTTTATTGTAGCCAACCTAAGGTACACCTGTGCAATACTCATGCTGTCTAATCAGCATCTTGATATGCCTCACCTGTCAGGTGGATGAATGCTGAAAGCTCACCAACACAGATTTAGACAGATTTGTGAACAATACAGTCGTCCCTCATTTAACGCGGTTAATTGCTTTGAGACCTGACCACCATATTGAATTTAACAAGAAGACTAAAAGACAACACAACATCAGCAAAAATGAAAACCTCAGCGGTAATCTCACAAAAAAAGATGTTATAAAAAATATAAATATAATATAAAAAATACTAATAGCAATAAGTTTTAATGTAATGACAAAAAAATCGTAATTTTACGAGGAAAGTGTCCTAATATTGTGAGGAAAAATAACATAATTTTGAATGATTAATGAAGGACGTTATTTTTTTTTAAGATGTAATATTATGAAAAAAAACTAGGTTGTAAATTTTGGAAAATTAGGTTGTGGAAAAAGTTATGTTATAGGAATAAAGTCAACATTTTATGGCAATGAAGTCATAGTTGCAAGAAGAAAGTTGAAATACTTAAAAAAAAAAAACAACAACTGCAGAAATTAAAAACACAGCTGTAATTTTACAAAAATAAAGCAAGAATAGAAGAATAAAAAAAATAGAAAGTCTCAATTTTACGAGAACAAACTTGTACTATTAGGAATAGTAATAGTAAAAAATAATGTCATTTTAGAAACATAGAGCTGAAATATTCAAGACTTTTTAAAGTCGTAATATGAGAAACAAAAAAATCAAAATGAAGTTATTTTTGGAAAAGGTTGGGGATAAAGTTCTAATTAATAATAATTATTATTCTACTAATAATAATTGCTATATGTGTATAAACTCTAAATAGTATGGGAATAAAGTCATAATATTGTGAGAAAAACATTTAGGAAGATTATCTAAGAAAAAAGTTTAAATATTTGGAACAAACAAAAACAACAGCAAAAATGGGGAAGACTGATGGTAATAATATGCTATAGGTTCTTAGCATATCTACACGTGCTGCTTTACAACATATGAAAGTGGCCCTTGCATCCTTTCATTTTTTCATGTGGCCCTCATTGGAAAGTCGAAAGTCGAAAGTCGAAATTACAAGTCGAAAGGAAGGTATGTAGGTTTTTTTTCTCTGAATGTACCAGGATAATCCCGTGCCCCTGCCTGTTTTTTGTTTTTGTTTTTGTTTTTTCTTGTGCCCCTGCCTGTTCTCCCTGTAATATGCCCAAAGATGACATCATATGGTGCGCATGAAGCCTTGAGAAATGAACCTTTTCGTGAACCAGATGGATGGAAAGATTCTAGGTCACCCCTTGTCCTCGCTACTCAGTCTGTTCCGGACATCTCGCCCTTCACCTGTCTGGTTTCAAATCTCCACGCATGCGCATTGTGTGCTCTTGCACTTCCCCGGCTTCACCATCGCCGCGGCCGAGGCGAACCGGCATCCAAAGATTGAATCAGGTAACATCTTCAAAATGCACACACTTTCCGAGCAGTTTCAAGTTTCGCTATGAGTGTTAGAAGCAAGTCTTTATTAGAAGCACGTCGCTTTTCTCTCATTGATATTTCAAAAGCAGAGTTTGATTTACTACCTGCTTTGATTAGCTCAGTCCTCATGCTAGCTAACTTTTCTTCTCACCTCAGATTAAACCCTCTCTCCCAGATATCGAAACATTTCTCAACACCATAGAATTACCAAAATTAAATGACGAACAGGTGACCAACTTAGATGTACCCATTTCATTAATAGAACTCCATAACGCTCTACACCGGTTGCCGAATAAGAAAGCACCAGGACCTGACGGTTTCCCTGCCGAGTTTTATAAAACATTCTGGTCATCACTATCTCCAATATTTCTTAGAATTGTTTTGGAAATTAAAGACAGTTCATGCTTGCCTCCAAACATGAACTCAGCTACAATCAGTCTCCTGCTGAAACCGGATAAGGACCCAACACTACCTTCCAGTTATCGTCCAATTTCACTGATTAATGCAGATCTTAAAATAATATGCAAAGCGTTAGCTATAAGGCTGGAAAAAGTTACCCCTCATATAATACACCCTGATCAATCAGGATTTATCAAGGGGAGAAACTCAACTAGCAACGTACGCCGTCTAATCAATCTGATTGATTACTCTATCATCCATAATTTAGAAACCACAATTGTCTCATTAGATGCTGAAAGAGTAAACTGGAAATTTCTCTTTGCAACACTACAACAATTTGGCTTTGGAGATTCATTTAGAACATGGATTAAAATACTATACAACACCCCGAAGGCCTCTGTTTGGACCAACAATCACATCTCTCCAGAATTTACTTTACAAAGAGGTACTAGGCAAGGGTGTCCACTCTCTCCCTCACTATTTGCTATCTTTATCGAACCTCTTGCAGCTGCAATTGGACAACATATAACTATTATGTAATTATTAATATAAAGTATTAAAGGGATCCACACCACAAATGTTCATCATAAGATAAGCCTTTATGCTGATGATGTATTACTCTTCCTAGATAATTCACATTCCTCACTTCACCAATCTATCTCACTCATTAACAATTATAGCACCTTCTCAGATTACTCCATTAACTGGTCTAAATCCACAGTACTGCCCATTAATTTTGGTTTCCAGAGCACCCCCTCTATACCACTGTGTTCAGGGAACATTAAGATTCAAGATTCAAGATTCAAGAGAGTTTTATTGTCATGTGCATGGTAAAACAGCAGTTATACCATGCAATGAAAATTTTATTCTGTTCATTCTCCCAAGTATTTGGGTATTAACATTTCCTCCAACCTGTTAGACCTGATCCGCTTGAATTATACTCCACTATTGAAGTCAGTAGAGGATGATCTTGCACGTTGGAGAACCTTGCCCATCTCACTTACAGGCAGAGTATCCACCGTGAAAATGATGATTTTACCAAAGGTTAATTATCTATTTTCCATGATCCCCACCAAACCATCGATAATTTGGTTCAAGTCATTAGACTCATATATAAATAAATTTCTTTGGAAAAATAAGCCAGCACAAATAAGTCTCAAAACGTTACTAAAATCTAAAGAATATGGGGGCTTAGAACTCCCAAACTTCCCGAACTACTTCCTTGCAAACAGGTTACAGTATATCTTAAAATGGATCAACCCTAACCCATTGGATTATTTATGGCTAGACATCGAACAATCACTTAGCCACGAAATCCCAATTTGTAACCTGCCCTTCATTAGCCAAATCCTCTGGAAAAATAATTGTTTTAAAAGTATAAATATAAGCACCACTCTGACAGCTTGGTGGGAATTTCTAAAAATAACAAAATTCTCGCTCACTCCTTGCCAATACACTCCCGTCTGGAATAATCCTGACATCTTGCTTAAAAAGAAACCATTAAATTTCCCAACATGGCACGAAAAAGGAATAAGTTGTATGAAAAATATAATTATAGGAAACAACTTTATCTCATTTAACGACCTTGTTACACAGTATGGAATAAATCATAACAAATTTCTTGAATACATACAAATTAAATCCATAATTAAAGCAAGTTTCAGGACTATATCATGGGAAAGCAATACCACTATTGACCAATTTTTTTAAATATCTGCCCCTAAAACATTATCTAAATTATATGTTCTTCTTTCAAAAAATGACAAAACAATCGGAGTTCCAATCTCCAAATGGAGCTCAGATTTATCTACAAGCTGTGACCCTGAATTCTGGAAGCAAATATGTCTTAATAATTAATTATTTTAATAATTAATTATTTTAATTAATTATTTTAATAATTAATAATAATTTTTATATGGACTTATAGCTTATTCACTTATTCACCTGCTGAGGAGACTGAGGTCCTTTGGTGTGTGCAAGACTCTTTTACGGACCTTTTATGACTCTGTGGTGGCCTCAGCCATCTTCTATGCTGTGGGCTGCTGGAGAGGGGGCAGCACGGACAGGGACAGGAGCAGGATCAATAGGCTGATCAGGAGAGCGAGCTCTGTCCTGGACGGTCCTCTGGACTCCGTGGAGGAAGTGGGGGAGAGAAGGATGTTGGCTAAGCTGACATCCATCATGGACAACACCTCTCACCCGCTACATGACACTGTGGGTTCCCTTAGCAGCTCCTTCAGCAGCAGACTGTTACACCCACGGTGTAAGAAGGAGAGGTTCCGCAGGTCCTTCATACCGACCGCTGTCAGGCTCTACAACACCTGCACCACCTGAACCATGTTGTAGTCAATATGCATTCTTTACACTGTTCTCTTTATTTATTGGTATTTATGTTTATGTGTTTATGTTTCTTATGTTCTTATTCTTTCTTGTGTTTTCTTTCTTTTTGTGGGAGAATGAACAGAATAAGATTTTCATTGCATGGTATAACTGCTGTTTTACCATGCACATGACAATAAAACTCTCTTGAATCTTGAATCTTGCTTGCTTGCTGCTGTAACAAGTAAATTTCCCCGCTGTGGGATAAATAAAGTACACACATAATGCTTCTCGGTCAATAAATAATCCCAACCTACAGCTGATTCAGTTTAAAATCCTTCATAGAGTACACTACACAGGACATAGAATGTTTAGAATGGGCTTAACTGACTCTAACATCTGTACACACTGCTCAGACCATAGAATGGATGACTACTTACACTCCATGTGGACCTGTGCTCCCATTAACAATTTTTGGCACCGAGTGTGTGAGGACCTATCTTTGGCACTTGGGTTCTCCATTCCTACCTCCCCTTTACTATGCCTGCTGGGCGATCTCTCCACAATTGATGTAGAAACAAACCAAACACAGCTTCTCATCACTGCATTAAGCATCGCCAAGAAAACCATTCTCATCAATTGGAAATCAAGGAAGAAAGTGAACATAGCTCTTTATAAAAATCTTTTGTTAGATCATATAGCTATGGAGAGAATGTCTGCTGAATCTAAGGAACAAATGTCAGAATTTCAGTCTATATGGGCACCAATAATTAATTCCCTGACCTGACTCTGGGGGGGGTGAGGGGGTCTGTCTTTGCCCCTGGGGGTCTCGTTCATCTGGCTCGGGGTGTGGTCCTGGTCGCTGGGTGGCCCTGGTGCCTCGGGGGCGGGCGGGGGCGGGCTTGGTGTCCCGGGTCTTCTTTGCTGGGCTGCCTGCCTGGGAGGGCTGGTGGGTGGTGGTGTGGAGTGATACGGGTCGGGTGATGGGGTGGGGGCGGGGTCGGGGGGGCCGTCCAGGGGGCGGCGTTGGTTGACCTACGGGGAGGTGGGTGGGCGGGGTGCTGCATCCTGCGGGTGCCGGGCGCCTACTGCTGCTGGGGGGGCCCGTGTGCGGCTGGTGGCGCTGGCTCTCCCTCGCCTCCTTTGCCTCTGGGGGTGGGGCGGGGTCTGCGGCGTGGCGGGGTGCGGGGCGGGCGGGGGCATCTGCTTGGGCGCCGGGCGGGGGGCCGCTCCTCTCGTGGGCCCTGTCGTGCGGTGCTTGCTTCTCTGTCCCTCCCTGGCGCCTCTGGCTTGTGTGCTTTGTGGGTGTGGCCGTGCTCCGCTCTATGTGGGGTCCGGTGCTCTTGTGGTCGTCGTAGAGTTGCTCCCTTGCCCACCGTGGTGGTATGCGGGGGGCGCGTGGGCGTGGTCCCGCTGTCCTGGTGGCGGTCGGATCTGCCTTGGGGCGTGTGGCTGGTCCGTGGTGTTTGGCGGTTTGGGGGTGGTGCTGTGGACGCTACCTCCGGTGGGGCTCCGGTGTTGGGCGGCGCTGGGGGTATCGCCTCTGGTTGGTTGGGTGGGCCGGACTGGGCATCCTGGCGGGCCGGGTAGGGTCTGTGGTGTGTCCTGCGGCCTGTGGCTCGCCCGAGCCTGGGCTGTGGTGGGTGGCCAGTCGGTCATGTGTCCTTGGTCCCCCCCTGTTCGGTTTGGGCAGCGTTGGGGTGTGGGGCCCCCGTCCTTTCTGTTCCACTGCACCACCTCACATACATATAGGACTTTGGGGGGTGGCCTAGGGTCGGGCGTGGTTGGGGAGGGGAGCTGCCTTGCGGTGCTCCTTTGCCCCTGCCATGCCACTGACCTGTTGCCCCCCAATTTTAATCGCAGCGTAGACACTTAAGGTTTGGGGGAGCTGGTCAGGAGAGGGGCCCTCTGAGCGGCAGCTGTCCCCCGATTTTAATTGCATCATTAGCTATCATCCACATACACACCTACCATATACATGCACACAGATACACCCCTCAGGGACACAGAGACCAGCTCTGCATAGCTGTCCTCTTTTATTTTATTTTATTTATTTATTATTTTTTAATTGCATAATAGACACAATCAGTGCCCCAGCTCTTCACCAGGGCTGACTCGGCAGGACGCGGTGGGTGCTCCGAGCCACAACCCCCCCAAACAGGTGAAACAGTGTCGCTGTCTTCACTCGCACTGCTCCTTGAGCTTTGCTTCTCTATTGTTGTTCCAAACGTGTCACTTTGGAGTCCATTGAACAGCTGGTTTTACGCAGCACAGCCTGTTATATCTGTTAGATCCTCTTGGACTAAACTGAATCCAAGTATTTGGCTCACCCGTCCCGTGCTTACACTGTTTTATATCAGATAAAAACAAGTACAATGCACCGGCCAAAATGCAACGTTTCCGCATCGGCCATCAGCCAGCAATCCATTCTACTTGGTCCCATAAGGTAGGCTATGTCAGTGCAACATAGCGACACTCAAGTCACAAGGCTCAGGCCAGTTGTGAGTGGACAAGGTTGAACGGATGCTGGCTTATGTGGAAAACATGGCTTTTGGCATGCACGTTTAACTCAGTAGTGAGTAAGCAAAGGACAGGTGGCTGAGCCAGCCTGCTTGATTTCAGTCCAGTAATAAATGTGAGGAACAATCAACAGATAAAGAGGTGGTGCATAAAACGAGATGCCCGGACACACGGTTCCACAAGACAAGTATCTGTGTGTAAAATGAGGGATGCTCCACTTGCCAGGAACGAGGGCCATGAGGGAGTGATTTGAGCAAGAACCACCACTGGAGAGAAGCAAAGCTCGAGGAGTGTGTGGATACAAAGTTGTGAGTCTGGACAGTGTCCTGCCCAATCAGGCCCGCTGAAGAGCTGGTGCACTCTTGTTACCACGAGGAAAGTGTAGCCTCACTCAAAAGTGCTTTTCTATCAACCTTTGGACTCACCCAAGCCTGTTGTTTTGCATCATGCATCACCTAGACTGGCATTAGTAACACTTCCTAAGTGTTCTCTTCATATTATACTGTTATTTTGTCAAATTAGAACTTGAATCTGATATTATGTTCTCATGCCGCTTCAAAAATATTTTTGTGTGGTCCTTCTAACAGAGAAAAAAATAAGAGGAAGGAGGAAATGAAAGAAGTAAAAGATCCTGTTGGCAAACTATCGTACTTTCACGACCATAAGGCGTACTTAAAAGTCTTAAATTTTGTCCAAAATGGGCGGGGCGCCTTTTAATGCGGAGCGCCGTATGTGTGTGTACCGAGTTCCAAAATGTGTAAGTGTTGCTGCATGACTTTTATGAGCGGTAATACAATAATGCAAATGACCTTTGCCCTCCAAAGACAAAACATTGTGGTTCTGAAGCACCTGTGAAGAACTCGCTGGAGCTTTGGTCTGCACTTCAGTTGCCATCTGAGGTCATCCAGGTGGGAACATTTGATTTTGTTAGTACTGGAATTATGACAAACATGTTTTTATTGCTGAACTTCAGCAGATAACCAATAAACATCTGCCAAATTCCTTCTATGCCCATCTTGACATGCACACCCCCCGTATGACCACGGCCTTCAGACAAAAGTCTTCCAAAAGCAGCAAGACAGCTGATGTCCTGGCAGCCATTTTCAAAGTTCCTGATGAACAGGTGTGTACTACTAAGCCCAGTGATGTTGGCCACAGTATGTCTTCTAACTTCATATGTGAAGGCTTCATATTGTCAACACACAACATGATTAGACATGTTGTTCTTGACTGCAGTACTGCTAGCCTTCAAGTGTTCCTGGTGTACGCTGATGTGTCATGAATCAGCAGCTGCCAAGGTCAAGAGGAACATCTCTACTCCTGTTGAAAAGAATCCTGTACATATACTGTAGGTCTGTATTACTGTGCTAAGTACTGTATGGACGCACCTTTTACTTGGTCTCTTTACCTTTTTTTAGAACTGCCTTTCACTCTGTCCCCTTGTTTTTCTCTGTTATAGCAGAGTTTCCATCCTTGTTTCTCCTTTTTGTCTCACGCTCTCACTGCTCTCTCTCTCCTCTCCAGCTTATGGTTGCCCACAGGTGTAAAACAAACTTTTGGTTCAAAACTAAACACTTTTACAAATACACAAAACACTTCTACAAATTTACATAACAAATATACATATACACAAAACACATATACACATTTCTGAAACATGTTTACAAGTGCGTGCAACACAAATACAAATCCAGTTGCTGACCGAAAGTGTAGGTCCCATGTATCAGAAGGGAGTGAACTGTCAATCAGAATTGCGCCGGTACAGTCAATCTACGGTTAGACGGGTGTGGCTTACATGGATCAACATTACATTTATTGTGAAATAAAATTATATTTGAATTTTATTTCAGGTGTGTACTTGATTATTCTTATGTTCATTACGTGCTCCATGTGCTGAGAAAGGGCCTGCTTGAGCATTTGCTTTGTGACACACTCTCCATGCAGCTTTTCTCAGTCTTGAGGGACTCGGCGGAACTCGATGCTAACAGACCCTGTCTAGAGCAGCTGCACCCTGGCCTGCTGTTTAGAAGCTTCGGCTGGAAGATTCAGCTTTGATCTCAGGATTCAGCAGAGGTTCAACTGCGGGGGTTAGACGCATAAGGATGGTGCGGGTTAGTCGTGCTTTTGGCCAAGAGGCTGCTGAGCTGTGATCCACGGCCACCGTCAGCACAGCCCAGGGCTGCTACACCTCCACAAAGGTACAGCTGTTTGTCTAGAGCTTCAGCGGGGCTCCTCAGGATTCAACCGAGGGTGAACAGATGCACGGGGATGCTGCAGGTTTACAGAAATTAGCCCCAGACGCTAACTTGCCAAGTCTGGGCTAATACGTGTAAAACTGTCGTGGCTCTGCGAGGGTGTGGCCCGTCTTCAGGTGGTACTGCGCGTGGCCTGAGCTGCACTAAGGACGGCTACGGATCACAGCTCTGCAGCGTCTAGTCCGTAGCTCTGCTAACCTGCACTGTCCTTGTGCATCTGAGCCCTGCCGTTCATCCTCAGCTGAATTCTAAGATTAAAGCTCAGTTCTCCAGCCGAAGATGCCAAACGGCAGGCCAGTGCAGCTGCTCTTATCGAGGTCTGTTAGCACCGAGTCCCACAAGCCTTGGAGGAGCTGCTTAGAAACAATTTCGGGAATAACATTTTCAAGCAGGCCCTTTCTCATTAAATAGAGCACATATGTTACATTAGAGTAATAAAGTTGTTGTCTGAAATCAACTTCAAACAGAATTTTATTTCACAATAGCTAATATTTACACATGAAAGTCACCCCTGCCTAATCGTACAGACTGGACTAAACAGCAACTAGATTTGTATACATATTTTTTGTATTTTTTAATTTTGTTTTGTGTGTTTGTAAAATGTTTTGTGTATCTGTTAATGTGTTTAGTTTTTAATTGCAAATTTGTTTTGCCGCTCTTCTCTCATTTTGTTCGCTGGTCTCTTGCGCTCTTCTTTGTTTTCCCCTTCGCTGTTTCTCACTTTTCTCTTTTTTTTTCTTTACCCAGATGCAACATGATGTCTACACCCGACACACAACTGTGTTCCATGCCCAACCCGCTAACCTGCGTGAACAAACATCAGGGTTTTTCATCACCTGCGATGTACGTGCCAGTCTGAACAGCACACAATGCACTTTAAGATGAAACTGAAAAGGTTTTCAGTCCTTGAAGTTACCTGCATGAGTTTCCTAAAATATCCGTGTTGATTGTCACAGGAGGACGCGGAGGGGCCCGATCTGTCTACTACGCCTGGCTCTTCTACCTAAGGTCCGTGGCGGAGGAGGTCATCCGGTGAACTATGGAAACAAGATCTACGTGGTCTTGGAGGGTCAAGAGATCGTAACATTGGGAAACTTTGGAGAAGCCGTCCTGGGAATGTTTGGACAAAGAAAACACTGTTTGCAAAGAAGAACTACAAGAACTATTTGTGGAAAAAATGTTTTTAGACAAAATGTAAATTGTTGCAAACTTGACTGAAATAAAACTGTGAAGTTTATTTTTTTCCCCTCAAGGCTACGTTACAACCTTCTGGTGGGATGCACTTCAAGAGCTTGGGAAAACATCTGAATAAGAAATCCTTCAAATGTTCATGTTAACGTTTGCCAAATCTTTTAATTTATATTCTTTAATTTTTTATTACTGTTAAATGTGAAAAGTATGCCAATAGTACATGAAATCTTTAATAAAATAATAAATATAATTTTGACAAATTAATTTTTTTATCTTTCTGAAATTATATTTTTCAGTTAATTCACACCAAAGTAAATTAAAAAAACAATGTACTACTTACTCAATATTTTTAGTATCTACAGAAATAAAAAAAAAAATAGGATTTTAAACTTAAAAAAAGTTAGGCAGCCGTTTACATAAACATTTTTAATTACTGCTAAATTCTTCGGGTTTACAGTGTAGGCGGGCCCACTATTTGAGAAAACTGGTGAGTCCACCTGCTGATGCTGGTGCAACGAGTGCAGACTCACAAAGTCATGGTGATCTATTCATGATATGTGATTTGTGTGTGGATGCGGCATGAACAGATGCACCCAACACGTCGCCTCAGGTGCCACCATTTCCCCGTGGCGTAAACATTGTGCGGTTGAAAGGTGCGAGAAGGGGATGCAGGCGTTTCCACCGCAGGTCAAGCAGCCTTTGAGGTCGAAGCACTTTGCATCGCTTGGTTTCCCCTTCATTAGCCCCCACAGTTCACCCATGAAAACTTGATGGAATCATTCCGGAAGCATCCTGCTGGCAGCATATCAACAATTTCAATTCTGACTGGGAACCGCATTTCCTATTTCTTTCCCCGGGAAAGTTATTAAGGCGGCGGTGGGAGGAGGCATCTGAAGGTCAAGATGGAAGCTGGCGGCGGCAACGGATAATGACAGAAAGCAAAAGTAATGATAGAGAAGGAAAGACCGTCCATCCACGTCCACCGCACTTGTAATGGAAGTCTAGCATGGCCGCCGCCTCTTTCTCAGCTCAGCAGATTAAAATGATAAGCAGCAGTAATGAGGTCCAACAGGACCGCCGTGGCATGACTAATGGAAGGGAGAGGCATCGGGGTTGCTAAGTACACAGATTACACAAAGAAGAGATGGTGGTTCGTGCGTTCGTGTCTTCCAGATTAGCATTCATTTCTTAACTCTCTTGGAGGGGCTTCTTGGTCTTTTTTGGAGGCTGGATTCAGAACATGATCGACATCCATAAGTTTGCATGTTCTCCCCGTGCGTTCATGGGTTTTCTCCGGTAGTCTGGCGCTCCATTACATCCCAAAAACAAGCATGTTAAGCCTCGGTCACAACCGGACGTATGGATTTTTGGCCGTGTGATATGTGGCGTTCCCCAAATCGCTGCGTTCTTGTTTTTTTTGGGCTCGTGGAGAACGTAGTTGTGGTGACCATGAAAGACTAAGCTCACCGCACTCCCGACATACAACCTGGAAGTCGAATGAGCGTACCGCACACAAAATCTCAGGCTGCTTGGACGTACAGCTGTCGCTTCATTTGTACAGCCAACGCACGTAAGTCGGAGGACCAACATCCGTCAAACTTGCAACAGAAGTACTGACCTTGTGTTGCATGCGCGCTTTGTATGAAGGTTGCAAGAACTACACACGAGCGGTATGCTGTTCGTACCGACGTAAGATCCGTACCAGAAACTCACATTTTTTTACGACAGAGCTTCTGTGACATCACGTGTTGTGATATTTATTTATTTTTTCAACATAAATGGTCAATAACCATATGTATTGTGTGTAATGTATTGGGTGGGTTCTTTTCCTTATTAAAAGACTTCACCGGTAGGTAGATCAGGGGTGTCCAAACTTTTTCCAGCGAGGGCCACATAGTGAAAAGTGAAAGGATGCAACTGTGCCACTTTGATACAGTCAAACTTGTCTGCACAAGTGGCCGCTATAGACAGGTGGCCTCTATAGACAGGTTGACATCCAGTTTGAATGTTGACCAGTAGAGGGGAAAAAAATAAAAAAAAAGGGAAAAAAATAATAATAATGTTGACCAGTAGAGGGCACTGCGGACTGCGGATAAAAGTTGTACAGCACTACTAGGCTTGTTATTATCATGGTTCATGGTTTTAATCCTGAACATGCATATGAGTCAAACAGTAGCACATCACATAGTACAATTCACAATTTTGCATGTCCAAAAAGGAGTAGGAAGAAGCAAAGCTTATTTAATCCTACCCCTCATCAGTTTCACATCAGTTGCAATACATTTATTCACCTCTTGTTCTTCCAAGTGTACTTTGTAGGTCTACACTACAATGTAGTGCAATCATAGCCAAGGTTTTTACTTACTAAAAGGAAGCTAGAGGCTTAATAATAACTAATAACTGATGAAATACTTCAATTAAGTACAACCGAACTCAGTTTTGCTCCCGCTGCCGCATGCATGCTAGCCTATGTTTTTTTTTATTGTAGCGTCGCTGGGAGCACGTCCTGTTCCCAGCCTACTTTGCGGTAATGTTTTGGTGCAAATGCTCTTAAAGTTACATGTTTGACCAGGAAATAGCAAGAAGACGGCTTTTTTATGTGGAACAACTGACAGTTTGTGTGGATCTTGTGAATGATTGTGACTGAGCTAGGACTCAGTAATTAAAGTCTACACACGACGGCTTCATTGATTGGAAAACAAAACTTTTTCGTGCATGAAGCTTCTACTTGAGTTGGTAATTTGGCCGCTATATGCGGTCAGATATTGACCAAGGGAGACAAAATGGGTGGCCGCTGGCCGCGTTGGACAGGTGACTGGTATACACAGGGTCTATAACATGTACATTTGCTGGGGGGGATTTTTCAGTGGCTGCTATAGGCAGGTGGCCGTTCTATAAAGGTGGCCGCTAAGACAGGTTTGACTGTATTTAGTAAACAACACATGTAGACATGCTAGGAAGCTACAGTACAGTAGCTCAAGAAACACCTGCATTTCACCTGTGGAATAGAGGGGAAAAAGCTACTCAAAATGATGTTTTTTCCATAATAATACCAGTTTATTCTTGGAAAATTGTGACTTCTGTTCTTCATTCGTTTATGACTTTTTTCTTAATATTTTGACTTAATTGTCATAAAATTACAGCTATTTTTTTCCATTTCAACAACAATGCATTTTTTTCTTTATTTCAACAGTGTTACCAAAATGATATTTTAAGTTTATTTTCATAAAATTGCAACTTTTTTCTCATTAGAAATGTTTTTTTTCTCTTAATATTTGACTTTACTCTGGTCACATTTCTGCTGTGGATTTTTTCTATATAATTTTCCAAATATTTCTACTTTCTTTCTAATATTTTGACTTTATTCCCATGTTAGATAACAATTACAACTTTAGTCATTGTATTTGGCTTTGCCTTTTTTCTTTAATATTTCACCTTCATGCTACTAAAATGACATTTTTCCTTACTTTATTCTTGTGAAATGATGGCTTTTTTCCTTGCTAGATTACAACTCTTCCCTTAATATTTGGACTTTTCATTGATTTTCCCATTTTTGCTGCTACTTTGTTTTGTTTTTTTTAGTTTCCTTGTTAAATTACATTTTTAGACTGCGCTGCGGGCCGATAAAATCACAGCCGCGGGCCGCAAATGGCCCCTGGGCCGCACTTTGGACACCCCTGAGGTAGATGGTCTTGATTCACTAAGACCTCATGCAGCACATGCGCAGATGCACCACAGGTGTATCCGGTCATGTAAATAACAATATGCTAACAAATTACAAGAGAGACATAGCAAACACACATAGCATAAAATACAAATATACATTGAGAAATACAAATACAGATACAATAAACCATATACAGTAAAACATAGCCATAGTGTGGCAAACACACCACCGACTTCCTCGACATGCATGAAGCACGTAAGAAATATCTGCACGTGCGTTGTTGGTCACACTAATTACGTATGTGGGGTGCACGTATGGCACACGGCACACAGGGGAGAAAAAAGTGACATTTCGAGGCTTCAGGCTAATTGGAGACTCTAAATCAGAGCCTTCAGACTTGCAGTCTGTGGCCCCATATTGTGTGGGCCCCCCCCTACTTGACACCAAAAATGTGCCGCCTGTGAAGCCATGGTGAGTTCAGAAGCACTTCTTCTAATGTTATTGTTTTCAGTCTTTAAACAGCAACCAAAATGACTTAGTGCAACCCCGCCCTCTTACCTTCTTGACGTAGCCCTGGATGAGCTCGGGGGTGGGCACCTGCTCTGCGGCCAGGCACTTCTCCAGCTGTAGTTTGCATGGGGGGAGCGCGGGTTGCCTCCTGTCCGCCCTGCAGGCAACACAGCAGGAGAAAAGGATGGTCAGCCTTGCTTGCAAGCAAACCATCTAATGGGGGTGTATGCACACTTAAAACATTTTTAATCCCTCCTTCATCGCGGTTAATTGGTTCCAGACCCGACCGTGATTTAGAAATGGAATATTTTTTATATATTTAGAGCATAACCTGTTTACCACCTCCTGAATATGCTTTTGAACATAATCAGAGTCCTCCAGACATGAAATAACACTCCTATAGTAACCTTTACACATGTATTACCCAATATAGGAGACATAACAGAAAATACATACAGAAGACATAAGAGACTCACACTTTAGCAATGGAAGACTTCCTTGTCTTTTTGTGGACAGCATACTTCCTGCTGTGTCTATTGTCTTATCAATGTAATGCGGGCGTATCCAAACATTTTCCACAGAGGGCTTCATACACACAAATCAAAGGATGCGGGGCCACTTTGCCATTTTTAAAATATATTTTTGAATTTAGAAAAAGGCTAAAAAAACGACTTAACTTAGTGGTTAGAACATGTAAAATAGGCGTTTTGTGTCCGTGATTTGTGTTTTTTCACCATTAGTGGGGATCTTGGTACGTTACCCCCTCCTGTACGTGCTGGAGCTCATCCTCGAGGCAATGCAGACGCAGCCTCGTGCAGACGTGTGATTGCTGCCCTGTTGGAGGCCACAACGCCGACAAGCACACAACTTCTCCATCCTACCGCATGGCAGGCACGACACCAAAAGTAGGAAATTTGATGCAAATCTCCCCCAACAACAACACCCCCGCCCCCAACATACACCCTTGGAGGCCACATGAGTGTGTTTAGGTTCTATTTATAAGAAGATGTTTCCCATTCTTCTCTCGTGTTGGCCCTGAGGAGGAGCAGGAGAGGAGCGTCGCTGCTTCCATCTCCCTGCTGCTCATCCTGTTGACACACACCCTTTTCCTTGCTGCATGTGTGTGTGTGTGTGTGTGTGTGTGTGTGTGTGTGTGTGTGTGTGTACATTTGCCCTGCGTGACTCCTGGCTTTAAGATGGGCACGTGGCTTGCAGCAGTGCACATGAGAGAATCTCATGGCCTGTTATCGCATGTAAAGACGCTGACACTCGCCGACTCTTAACACCTCCCCAACACACACACACCTTTAGTCGTTAGTCGTCTCTGAACCTTCATTCATCATTATATGCTTCCAGGTTTGTGGGAACCCTTTGGGGAAGGGCCTTTTCTGTTCCCAGTGCACAAAGCAAGCTCCATAAAGGAGGAGTTTGGTGTGGAATAACATGAATGGTCCAACATCCGCCATCTCTGGACACAAAGTTCCCACAGTCTCACGCTAAAATCTTGCAGAAAGACATTTACTTACTTTTGCATGACAATGTTGGGCTTTGCTATTAAAAAAAAACCTTGCTTGGGGTCTGATAAGCGTTGGTGGTGTTGGTTGCCATGGTGACAGTTCTACCTGTTCTACCTGCAACAATGAAGTGTCATATTTACTGAATCAATGAGCTTACTTGCATTCACTTCATTCTAGAAGCTAGAAGCTTCCTAACAACAGCATGGATTTTAGAAGCCACTTTTCAAATGAATGAAAAGCTTTTTTAGAGAAAAACGTCTATGTTGTCATGAAAACGGTCCCTGGAAGAGGATTGTGGCGTGAAGTGACTAATGCGCCGTATGACACGTTAGCCGGCTAGCTGCATCAGAAAAGCGGTGCTCTCGTGCAACATGCGCAACCGGCGAGGCTATAAAAAGATTCCCAGTCGAGAAGTCGACTCCCTCCGGCTCCTTTTTCTTCGCACGAAGAGCGTTGCTGGGAGCACACGGAAACATTTCTTCTCATTTTCACCTGTTTGTCATTCCGTGTGAGCCTGTCACCTCTGTTGCTCTTTAGTGCGGACCTCGTCATTATCGCTCTCCTGCAGCCCTGCCCACATCCTTCCTTCCTTCCTGGCAACGTGCGGTGCTGATGAATACATCCCGTCAGCCGCTGCCTGCTCAACTCTCAGTCTTCCACATGGCTACCTAATGGAACACTGGGGGGACTTGACAGCTGACATTTGATGTTTTCTGATGGGTCAATTCATTCCTGGGGGCGGGTGGGGGTAACAGATTGCTTCTCATGTCGTGTTAGCGGTACAGTGGTGTACTGCAATGATGTTTCCTTTCTTCAACGTGGTCTTTTGTCTTCATGAAAAAGCTTCCGATGAATTGACTTTCTTGGAAAACTAGCCCGGCTGAAAAGTTTACAAGTTTGTGAAAACTATTGATTGGACAGTCTGCATTTTTTGGGTTTATGTCACTTTTGTCCCGATTAGGGACACTCCGATCAGGGTTTTATGTGGCCGATTCCGAAACCGATTATCCATGCGTCAAAGTGACTGATACCGATCACATGGATTCATTATACAGTACATTTTTTTATTTATGATGAGCGCTATTAGCCTGGGGTGCTGTAAAAGTGGGACAAGTCAGGACAATTCCAAGGTCCCCTGACAGTTGTGGGACCCAAAAAAATAGGTAATAAAAATGAATAATTCAATACCAAAGACATATTTATACATTTTCATGAACCCAAACACCTGATCCCAAAGACTTATTTGTACGTCTTTTACATTTTTTTGCGCGAGAGGCAAAAAGAGGTGGCGATGCAACTTCACACGAATGGATGTTACTTTTAGAGCAGTTTTAAGCCATAAAAACGGCCATGAGGTGGCTCAGCATGGATCATTTGCATGTAAAAACACACTCAACAGCAAGGAGGAAGTAGAAAAGCGTGGAGGAGTGTAGTATGAAGAAGTTTACGCATTGTAGGGACATTTTAACACATGCACATGCACACACACACACACCTGCACACGCATGCACACACAGTTTAGTTCGAAAGGTGAAAATTGTAAATAGTTTGTGCTTTTATATTTGTAAATAATTGTTATTTTGATGGAAAACAACCCCTTTTGTGTTATGTTGTGGTATAGTTGTTTAGATATTTGGTTTGGTTTGGTTTAGTTTATTTGAACATGAAGGTTCCAATGGAATACATCTCATGAATCATCCTTTCACCGTTCCACATGTCAAAAAGGAGTAGGAAGAAGCAAAGCTTATTTAATCCTACCCCCCATCCATTCTACATCTAGTACAGTACATGTTGTTCACTTCCTGTATTCCATCTCATGTTTTATATAATAATCAGAATAGTACATAATAGATAACAGTAAGACCAAAAAAAAATAAAAATGAATATCTAAGTTAAATATGAATAAAGAAAGAGTTTTTTCCTTTTTTCTTTTTTTTCTTTTTTATTTTCCCTTCCCCCTTTTTTCTTTTCTTTTTCTCCTCCTCTTTCCTTAAAAACACAAAAGCAAAAAATATATATATATATATATACAAAAAAAAAAATATATATATATATATATATATATACACACTCATACTCAGTAATTAAAGTCTACACACGACGGCTTCATTGATTGAAAAACAAAACTTTTTCGTGCATGAAGCTTCTACTTGAGTCGGTAATTTGGCCGCTATATGCGGACAGATATTGACCAAGGGAGACAAAATGGGTGGCCGCTGGCCGCATTGGACAGGTGACTGCTATACACAGGGTCTATAACTTGTACATTTGCTGTGGGGGATTTTTCAGTGGCTGCTATAAGCAGGTGGCCCTTCTATAAAGGTGGCCGCTAAGACAGGTTTGACTGTATATATATATATATATATGTGTGTGTGTGTGTGTGTGTGTGTGTGTGTGTGTGTGTATATATATATATATATATATATATATATATATGTAACGAACCTGACAGAACATCATTGTGATGATGAAGACTCTTCTGCTTGTATTTAGCAAACATCAACTGCTTGTATTGTTTATGAATGTGCTCATCTCTGTACTTTGTTGGACTTCCTTACTCAATCCATTCCATAGTTTAATTCCACATACAGAAATGCTGTGGCTTTTCAGCGTAGTTCTGGCATATCAATGTTTTAAGTTGAACTTTCCTCTAAGATCATATTTAGTTTAGTTTAGTTTAATTGAACATGAAGGTTACAATGGAATACATCTCATGAATCATTCTTTGACAGTTCCACATGTCAAAAAGGAGTAGGAAGAAGCAAAGCTTATTTAATCCTACCCCCTTCCAATCTACATCTAGTACAGTACATGTTGTTCACTTCCTGCGTTCCATGTCATATTTCTCCTCTCTGATTGAGAAATACTGGATGAGGTTTTTGGGTAACGAGTTATTATTAACTTTATACATTATTCTAGCGGTTTGAAAGAATACTAAATCTGCAAATTTTAATATGTGATATTAAAAATAAAGGTGTGTATGTTGTCTATACTTGGTATTATGAATGATCCTCACTAATATGTGATATTAAAAATAAAGGTTTGTATGTTGTCTATACTTGGTATTATGAATGATCATCACTAATATGTGATATTAAAAATAAAGGTGTGTATGTTGTCTATACTTGGTATTATGAATGATACTAATATGTGATATTAAAAATAAAGGTGTGTATGTTGTCTATACTTGGTATTATGAATGATCATCACTAATATGTGATATTAAAAATAAAGGTGTGTATGTTGTCTATACTTGGCATGATGAATGATCATCACTAATATGTGATATTAAAAATAAAGGTGTGTATGTTGTCTATACTTGGTATCATGAATGATCATCACTAATATGTGATATTAAAAATAAAGGTGTGTATGTTGTCTATACTTGGTATCATGAATGATCATCACTAATATGTGATATTAAAAATAAAGGTGTGTATGTTGTCTATACTTGGTATCATGAATGATCATCACTAATATGTGATATTAAAAATAAAGGTGTGTATGTTGTCTATACTTGGTATTATGAATGATCATCACTAATATGTGATATTAAAAATAAAGGTTTGTATGTTGTCTATACTTGGTATTATGAATGATCATCACTAATATGTGATATTAAAAATAAAGGTTTGTATGTTGTCTATACTTGGTATCATGAATGATCATCACTAATATGTGATATTAAAAATAAAGGTTTGTATGTTGTCTATACTTGGTATTATGAATGATCATCACTAATATGTGATATTAAAAATAAAGGTGTGTATGTTGTCTATACTTGGTATTATGAATGATCCTCACTAATATGTGATATTAAAAATAAAGGTGTGTATGTTGTCTATACTTGGTATTATGAATGATCATCACTAATATGTGATATTAAAAATAAAGGTGTGTATGTTGTCTATACTTGGTATTATGAATGATCATCACTAATATGTGATATTAAAAATAAAGGTGTGTATGTTGTCTATACTTGGTATCATGAATGATCATCACTAATATGTGATATTAAAAATAAAGGTGTGTATGTTGTCTATACTTGGTATTATGAATGATCATCACTAATATGTGATATTAAAAATAAAGGTTTGTATGTTGTCTATACTTGGTATTATGAATGATCATCACTAATATGTGATATTAAAAATAAAGGTTTGTATGTTGTCTATACTTGGTATCATGAATGATCATCACTAATATGTGATATTAAAAATAAAGGTTTGTATGTTGTCTATACTTGGTATTATGAATGATCATCACTAATATGTGATATTAAAAATAAAGGTGTGTATGTTGTCTATACTTGGTATTATGAATGATCCTCACTAATATGTGATATTAAAAATAAAGGTGTGTATGTTGTCTATACTTGGTATTATGAATGATCATCACTAATATGTGATATTAAAAATAAAGGTGTGTATGTTGTCTATACTTGGTATTATGAATGATCCTCACCATCTTTTTTGCAGTACAGTGAATGAGTGAAGATTGCTTTTGAGCTGTCACGAAAGCAAAAAAATTGTGTCAATGTGAAAGTTCCACTTGAAATATATCTTTTCACAAAAAGCTGATTTTCTTCATTTTTTAGTCGGGAACTGATATTTTCCTGAAACTTACCTATGTTGTACTCCAACCCTTTTTTTCTGGCGAAAGACAGGAGTGTAATGTTTCTTTTGGTAGGTTCCATGTTTACTTAGCCATACAACACAATATTCTGTGTGCCTTGAAAGATCAGTCCAAATGGTCTAAAATGGCCGCTACTCAAGGGGTTGTCTTTTGAAAAATGGCTGGCATTGAATGACACCGCTGACAAAGGCTGGTCATCTCGTCCGATGAATTCAGCTTTTTTTTAGGTTATTTGCTTAGCATTCTGACTGTTGCACGAACACGAGCGAATGTGTTATAGCGTTTTGGCTGCATTAGCGACCATTGGACTGATGATCAGTCCGCACCGCAAGCCAAGAAAACTCACCATACTCCATCAAGTGCTAGTCCTACCCCCAGCAGATCATTTTCATGGCATGATGGCAGATAAGTACTGCCGTTAGTTGGGGCAAGACACAACACTGCACGGAGGGATGGCCACGGGCCACAGGTCATCGCCTTTTGTGATCTGTGTTGAAAGCCATTTATCGGCATACGCCCATCACGTGCTTTTTCACAGAAATCGGCCCATACTAATCGGTGGCCAATTGATCGGTCCCAATTTAGAAGACACCCCAAGCCCCTTTGTGTGCAACTGGTTTGTACAGTGGTACGCCGGTTTTTGTAGGATTTGGTTTTCAAAAATTTTTTTTTGCCAAAAACATGTCTTGGTTTTCATACGGCCAAACATTGCACTTGACGAACTAGTCCGTTTGCACGCATATCACTTGGCAAAATCGAGTGCCCAAACAAAGCAGCCACGTGTTGCGGACTCGCTGAGGAGAAGAGTGGTTCTTTTCGAGTTGGGGCACTATGATCGATTCGATGCCCTGAGAAAACAATGACCCGGGTGAATGACAATATTCACAGGCATGCTGTCTTACACGCAAACAACAGGTGGCGACTTCTCGACTCACAACTTCTCCCAAGACAAGTTCTCGCACACAGAGAAATGGACGTGATACTGCCTATGACCCACCCCAGCCCAACCAGGAGCCCTGCCAACTATGCGTCGGTCCGCTACAGACGCGGGAGCAGTAAGTGTGATCATTTTGTTTTTCTTCAGCAGATAGGCGAACCTGGGCCGCACGGTGGTCTAGTGGTGAGCACGTTGGCCAACACAGGAACAGCCTAGAGATTGGGAAGATCTGGGTTGGATTCTCCCTTGGGCATTTCTGTGTGGAGTTTGCATGTTCTCCCAGTGTGTGGGGGGGGGGGTTTCTGGGTACTCCGGTTTCCTCCCACATTCCAAAAACATGCATGTTAATGTTAATTAGTGACTCTAAATTGTCCATAGGTATGAATGTGA
The DNA here is from genome assembly GCF_027744805.1 of Dunckerocampus dactyliophorus. Taxonomy (NCBI): domain Eukaryota; kingdom Metazoa; phylum Chordata; class Actinopteri; order Syngnathiformes; family Syngnathidae; genus Dunckerocampus; species Dunckerocampus dactyliophorus. The sequence continues at coordinate 32,243,498 of NC_072825.1, read as the reverse complement.
GTGTTTGTCTATATGTGCCCTGCCATTGGCTGGACACCAGCCCAGGGTGTACCCCGCCTCTCACCCGAAGTCAGCTGGGATAGGCTCCAGCATACACCCACGACCCTAATGAGGATGAAGCGGTATAGAAAATGGATGGATGGATGGATGGATAGGCGAACCTCATAAGGGTGATGTTAGTGCTGTAGCTAACAAAGCTATGCTAGTGTGGCTAACCTTGTTTCCTTACAAGTCCTGAGGACTTTAACAAGGAGAAAAGATGAAAACATATCAGCAACTTCTCTCCATGCCAATCAGAGCTTTTCTTCTTTTCACTCAGACACACACACACCAGTGACCACAGAGAAAAGTGCTTGAAAAAGAGTGGTTGTCTGGTTGTGAATACGCCACTTGAAACTTCTTCTGTGGCTTGCATCTTTAACGTGTTCTCTATGAACCTCTGATGAGCACAGAGCAGCTTCCCTGTTATTCCATCCTAATGTAGTTAAATTCACAATGGCAGTCATCGTTTTTATCCTCGGCGAAACCCGTCTCTGATGCATTATTTGTTGTTTTTCCACTCTTCAGTCTGTTCTCTGTTTTCCGAGGTTCTAGATCAGCATCAGTGATTCCCAACCGAGACATCTGGGATTCAAGTTTGTGTCCGTTGTCAGTCCAGAAAGAAAAGGGTGTGTGCTTGTAAATAGGTGAAGAACAACACGTACCCATCGCTTAGCTGCACCAGGATGGCGCGGTAGAGCTGGTGTTGCGGGCTGTTGGACTCCGGGCCACAGGGATGAATGAAGGGATGGATAGCGGCCAGAACGAAGCCCTGCTGGTAAAGTTCCGCTAACTGTCCCGGCAGCTCTCGCACCGAGGACAGGCGCAACGTGGACGTCCCCCCTGAGACACACAAATGAGCAGTTACTCCCTTAACCAAAGAACTTGACAGTTGGTAACAGTACAGACCACATGTATTTGTGTCCCATTCCTGGAAGCGACGTAACATTACAGGAGCTTTTCTACTTAGCACAAGTTTCATATTCATTGTTTCATATTCATTCATTGTTACTGGCATTGTTACTGGCAGACTGCGAACAACCGTGCAAGTTTTCCTTAATCCAAAAGTGAAGAAAAGGTAAAGAGACCGTGTAAATGTCATGGCTGACATTCTCTAATAAGAATCGGCAGCTGCAGCGGCAGTTAACTATAATTAAAATTGGCCTACAAGAAATAAATAAATCAAGATCTGACAATTTGCAATTCAGATTTCCACAAAGTCATTTACAATTCACTCCAGGTTCTAAATTAGCCCCACGCTTCCAAGCACAGCCCCTCAATCTGAGGCTTAATAGGAGAAGATCAAAATCCAATCAGCTCTGATTGCTGACGCTGCACACGATCGGCAACCTGACCGTCCAAGAGGCGAGCGCGCCGCCTAACGAGCTGCAATCAGCCAGGGTGGTTAAGTAACAGGAAGTTAGCCACCTAAAGAGAACAGGGAACCTGAGGCCGTTAGCTAATGACGCTAACATCAATCAGGATTTAGGCTGATGAGCACATTAAAAGGACAACTATTACATGGAAAAAAGAAGACTAAAAAGAGGTGAAGACAAAGAGCTAGCAAGTTAGCATAGCTCTTGGCTGCTGGGATGTTGGACGGCTGCCTTCGCAGCGTTGCGCCACGCTCAGCTTGCTGGAGGCCAAACAGCTGTGGCACATGGGACAGCGCCAAGACGGGGACGCGAGCACGGAAGAGGGTGGTGGTGGGGGGGTCTGGTTGTCTGCTGGAGCTGTCAGCAGAGGCGGGAAACACCGCTTTGGCTCATTAGAGTGAAAGTAGGAAAGTCAGGGGGAGGTCAGGCTGCAAAATAAATACTTAAAACACTTTAGCTCTGGCCTGTCTCAGGCCGTAGTGCAACGGATAATGACTCAAATGTTTTGGAGGCGCCCCTGCTATGCAAAAGTGACTTTTTAATGATGTTCTTACAGCAGTATGTGACCCAAAGGCAGCGCTTCTCAATGCTTTTCTGTCACGCCCTCACTGGGGGACAGAAATATTTTGTCACCTCCCACAATTTGAAATACAATTGAGAAACTGATAAGATCTATGAAGTTCTCTGTACTCTACAGACTGAACTCAAAAATGAAAGCAGCAAAATGCAGCAAAATTGAGAGCAGTGACGCATACGAGCGTAGAGTCAAGAGTCAAACTGCATGCTAAGTACCACAAATTCAAACATGTTGGCAGGTCGGCACTAATATTGAAAGTCCTCCCTGCCTTTCACTTCCCCCAGGAATTTGAGAAGCACCCCCCTAAAGGCCAAACATGAAAAATCTATCATCTCCCTCACTTGTCTGCTTCACTTTTGAGAAAAGAGGGGGCACCAAAGCTTGCTTTTGAAGTCCATGAAAGAAAAGCCGCCTTCCTCATGGACATATTGCCTCTGACTTGCCGTGCTAGACAAGCCCACCCTTCATTTTGTAAAAAAAAACAAAAACAAAAACGCAGGCTTCACTACACATCTTAAAATAAAGCTCTGCAACTGTCCATCAGTCAGCAACATTGGGACCTGTAAGTTTGATCGTTTTGTTTTTCTCCAGAAAACAGGCGAGCCTTGTATGATATTTCTGTTATGATGTGATGCAATGTTAACACTTTAGCTCACAGATGCTACGCTATTGTGGTCCCATCCCATCGGGCACTAGAGTACATGTGTTTTACTGAAACACTCCATACATCTCCAGGCTGTTGCAGGGCAAATCAACATTCTTCTCCCGTTGGCCGAAACGCTCAAACTTGGCAACCTCCTTCCCCGACCCCGCCCACTCTGTTGCAATTGGTCAGGGCTGGAGGGTCTGCTCTTTGTGACCTTTATTATTGAGATGTTTCGAAAGTCAAATCTTCTGCAGTTCATGAGTGTGATGCTGACATCTGTTACACAACGTTGAACAATAAAGGCTGACAAACTTTAGACACGGGGTTAGACGGAAACGGTGTGAAGAGGGAAGCTTCATCCAACTTTGAACTGGAGCTCCTTCCCGCGACGCTGCCACATCTCCGTCAGTCAGTCAGCACGTTTAAAAATAGATGAGTAAATATGAAATTAATAAGCTGAAAGATTCAGCGCACACAGGCGCCTCTGGGAGAGACGCTTCCACCGCATTTGCATGGAGGAGAAAATAGGCTGGCATATTTTATCCACCCCGCTGCCACTATGCATCTTTGGATTATTACCTACAGGACAAACAGGTCCTTTATTTGATTGGCCAAAATATTTGAATATAAGTAACATGTACGTCGTCGTGTGTAACACACGTGTAGACACACATGGTTGGTGGCAAACCACAATGTTCTCTTCAAATTGTCTCCTGCCATCTTTGATTATGAGGTCACACTCCTTCAGCAATTCGTCAACATCACGTTAGCCTGAGGGGACACCCGCTCCCCCTCGTCCCCCTCATCATATATCCATATAGACCCCCCCAACACTCTCTGTGTTTAATGGTACTGTCTAACTCTGCAGGCTAACATCATTTCACGGAAAACCAATTTGTTTCTTGTCAGGCAGAAGCTTCTATTTTGGTCGCGAGGAGGCTGTGCATCTGTTTTTTTCTTGTAAATGACACAAAGTGAAGAATGTGACTTCCTGTTTTCCATGTCAGCTTTGGAGCTTTCGGATAGACTCGCGCAAACTCCCATTTGCAGCGTTGTTTGTCAACGTTGCACACATACCCTCACATTTCACTGTCTCTCGTGTTGCCAGACAGCTACACGACAGCAACGTCTGTGTGGTGACTCATTTTCAGTGCGCAGGTGGTCCTCATGTTACCACATGTTGTGTTACAACTTTGTGTTACAAACGTGTTACGTTTCATGTTACAGTGGTTTGGTGTTTTGCTGTTTTGTCTTCCAATGTTTCATGTTACTTTTGTGTGACGGCGTTATATGTTACAACTTTTCTTCTTACGGTGTTTCAACTTTTCGTGTTACGCTGTTTTTGTGTTACACTGTTTGTTAAAGTGTTCCGTGTTATAAGTTTTAGTTTTATGGCGTTTTGTGTTACGACATTTCATGTTACAACATTTCATGTTACAACATTTCTGTATTACAGTGTTGCAACTTTTCATGTTACGCTGTGTTGTGTTACACCGTTTTGTGTTACGCCGCTTCATGTTACAGCATTTCGTGTTGCAACTTTTTGTTTTATGGTGTTTTGTTTTACAGCATTTTTGTGTTACTTTTTTCATGTTACAGCGTTTTGTGTTGCAACTTTTCGTGTTCAGCGGTTTTGTGTTACACCGTTTTTGTGTTATAGCGTTTCATGTTGCAACTTTTTGTGTTATGGCATTTTGTGTGACGTCTCATGTTACAACTTTTTGTTTTATGGTGTTTCACTTTACAGCATTTTTGTGTTACGTCGTTTCATGTTACGACTTTTCATGTTACAGCGTTTTGTGTTGCAACTGTTTGTGTTAGGCAGTTTTGTGTTACAGCATTTCATGTTGCAACTTTTCGTTTTATGCCGTTTCGTTTTACAGCATTTTTGGATGATGTCGTTTCATGTTTTGTTTCATGTTACAGCGTTTTGTGTTACAACTTTTTGTGTTCAGCGGTTTTGTGTTACAGCATTTCATGTTGCAACTTTTCATTTTAGGGCATTTCGTTTTACAGCATTTTTGTGTTACGCCGTTTCATGTTACAACATTTCATGTAACAACTTTTCGTGTTAGGGTGTTTTGTATCACAATGTTTTGTGTTCCAAGATTTCATGTTAAAGCGTTTTTTTGGGGTTTTTTTTGAATTGTGTACCTGTATACTGTATACAGTATGTGTATATGTGCATACTTGTGTAGGTGCAGATGTAAGTGTATACATGTATGCGCGTGTTTGTATGTACACACATGTACTGTATGTATTAGCAACTGATGTGCTACGAAGAAGGGGTAGGATTAAATAAGCTCTGCTTCTTCCTACTCCTTTTCGGACATATGCATGTTCGAAAAAAATTAAACCAAACCACCAAACCAAACCACAAACCATGTCAACTCCGCAACCTGATGTGGATTAAGCGCCATAGAAAATGAATGAATGAATGTTTGATGTCAAATGAATTGAGAAATGATTCAGACTGCACAAAAAGAAAAGGAGAAGTACTTACGTGAGGAAGAATACACTCTTCTGGTGGCAGTGCGCCAAAGAAAAGGAAAGCCAAACGTGGTGAAATTAGACATGGTAAAATGCTCAGAAAGTAGAGAAATGCCAGTCAGACTCCACAACCATCATGAAGGATAAAGACTTTTGAACATGTGAAAGAATCTGCTCCTCAGTGATAACTAAGCAGTGTAGTGGGCTCATTATTTAGACGACTCCTCGTTGTAAGCCTTTTTCTCCCTCCTTTGCAACGCCCCCTCCGGTGTTCAAGACAACCACAAGGATCCTTTTTACTACTGTTTCCTGTATTCGTTTTTTTATTGGTGTATCTTTTATGTGTTCTGAGAACAGCGTGAGTGACTTAGATGTTCATTTAGGAATAATTTAGCTTAAGTTCCGACTTCCACGTTCAAAACTCCACTTACAAAGTTTACTTTGGGTCATATTGTCCCTGGAGAAGATGAATAAAATGTTTGCAGAAATGCGATTCACGTAAAGTAGCGATGTAGTGCTTGTCCTTGGATCACGTCCACACGTCCTCACAATGCTAATGAGGAGGAGAAGGCAGGATAAATCAACTCTACACGGATGACGAAATGTGGCCTGCGTGTGCCCGTGGACGAGATTATTAGCGTCTCCCAGAGTGATTAGCGCCCACTCAAGAAGTGGCCTGCGGCGTTGTTGCCACAGCTAATTGAAAGCCTTCCTTATTTACTCTTCTTCTCCGCCAGCGAGGTTGCACTTCCCGCACAACGAGCACGCGCCGTAGCCTCCTCCCTCCACCGGGACCTCTTTGCGCACCAAAGGCAAGAAAACAAAATGAGGGATCACAGATGGATTAATCCGCCGGGGGTAGAGGAAGATGAGGAGGGAGGGGTGAGGTTGGGAGTGTATATGTTTCAGTCATTTTCCAGGCCGGCCTATTTTTTTTGTGTTAATTCCTTCACGCCTTTTAACTTGGAAAGCTGCAAGCATTGTAGCGCACTGGAACACTCCGTGATTGAGACATTTGGAGGAGTATTTTTAGACCCTGTGCTCACTTAAAACCCCCACCGCTCCTTGGAGATGATTGTTCTTATCTCAGTGCTTCCGCTGCGCTTCACCGTCAGACCATGCAGGTCTCGTCCGACAGTGTGTGTCTCCAAGAAGCATCTACTTTTCACGTGTATGCAGTAAACACAAGCATAGCATGACAAAGTGCTAACATGAATGACATTTACATTTTCACATCGTGGTAAGTTAGCATATCCACTGATGTAAAACCAAATGATCAAACTTAAATCTCCCGCGTCTCTACTTGACTGACGGATAATTGGCAGAGCCCCGGGCTGCGTTTTAAGATGTGTCGCGAAGCCTGGTTGATTTATTTTTCTGACAAAGCTGTCCTCTGTCAGGTGGTGGACGTAGTCGGCTTAGATGAATTGGGTACTCATGAGTAAAGCATTATAATATGCCAGGATTACACTACAGTATATTCAAAACATTTGTATATTTGTATGTCAAGTCTCCTTATGGGAATCCCAAGCGTGGGCATTTATGCAAATATCCAACCTATACATTTGATAATAGATGGAATCACTCACTTTTACAAAAGACAGCAACAATTTCAAACAATTATCCTTAAAAACCTCTTTTAAAGATATATAGCAAAGCCTGATTTTTAAAAAATGTTTTTACAAAGTCATCCTCTGTGGTGGAGAGCTCATCTAGCTCGGGGCGGCTACAAGGCGGGACCACGACGTCTTCCATGACGCCATGAAAAGCTGCGTCTTCGCTCCAAAGTAAAGCAAACACGTGAGCGATACGATAACTTTGTCTCACATGTGGCGCTCATAAACAGGCTCTAGGGACACACGTCACTGCTAGCACGTCATTAAAAAGACATTTCCATTGTGACTTCTTCAGGGTGTTGGTGTAAATGTTTGCGTTGCGTTTATTTGACACCGTCAGCAATGTGAGTCACAGCGATGCTCGCCCGCCAAATAAACGCAGCAGCAGATGTTTCTTATTTATCGCCCTCCTCACATGAACGGTGCTGTGCTCTACGTGCATATTCACTCTGCTGATGTCCTCGCTTTAAACTCAACGTGTCCGCTGACCACCTACACAGCCGCCGCCTGCCTCGCAACAAGCCTCATTAAATAAGCGGTACATATTTCTTGCACGTTCCTGAAGCTACCGTATTTACTCCAGACCTTTTAGCTGCCTTTGAATGTTTGCTTCCAACACAACTCAGGAGGAGTGAAGAATGAACTTGATGGACTTTTGAATAACATTATATCACTACCGTAACAGGGACATTGGTGTGCAACATTGGTATGACCCAAGGACCGACCCATGAACTTTTTTATCACGGTCAGGACCCAGAAAACGATGCTTGTATCGAGCGGGCAGCCACTTTATCTAGCTCTGCATGCGCTTTAACAGGCTGCTGCTCAGCTGCTGGTGTGAAAGTACTGCTGTTTACAATGAACTCATCAGTGCTATTAATGCTGGCTGCTTATACCGCTATTACCACATTGCTTGTGTCACTGCTGTATTGTGTAATACACAAATCCCTCGTTTATCACTGTTAATTAACTCCCGACCCGACCGTGATAAGTGAATGTCTGCGAAGCAGCATTCCTTATTTGTAAATGGACTATTTTTGTGGTTAGATCATAGAAAACCTGTTTATGACCTTGTAAAAAACATATAACATTATTAGAGAGCTCTAGACATGAAATAACACCCCTATGGTCACATTTACACTCCCATTATCCAATAGAGTAACCATAATAAGAGAAAAGCCATTAAAGACATAAATAAGGCTCGTGTGTGTTGCTGTAAATGTGTTTTGATGCTCGGGGAGCTGAGTAGAGGGAGGACAGGAAGTGACATCGGTGGTTCAGAGTTGAGTTTTAGCTCGGCGTGAGTTACAGCCACAACAGTAGCCCGTGTTAGGGATTGTTGTGCCTGTTGTGAGATCATTCAAGCCTGCTATAAAAGCCTGTTGCTGAGTAACATTACTGACATTCAGTGACAAGCGTAGATCATCACAACGTCTTTGAATGAGTCTTCTGAATGCCTTAAATCTTTTGTATTTTAGTTCATTTAGCCACTTTTACACTTGAGAATGCTTTATTTTGGAAATATATATATAAAGGTTGTTTGAATAGCCACATTTTTGTACTCATAAGAGGCCATATTCAATGACCAAACAACATTATTTATTAATTATTATATTTTTGAAAAACCGTGATGGAGTGAAGCCATGACATCTGTAGCACAACGTGGCTAGGGATTACTGTATATTGTTGACAAATACCCATGTGGTCAAAGAGAGCTTTCGTTTTCCTTTCCACTTGCTCATGCACTGCAAATCATGATTAAAGCACCGTTCTATATAATATGTTTTCACATGAATACGTAGTAAAGTAAATGTACACTGGATCCCCGCAGATGCATGGATCTGCAGACTTACGGACTTTTGGGCATTTCGGGCAGTTTTTTCCGCAGAAAACACGTGCCATTCACCATAAGGCCGTAATAATTTAGACTTAGACTTAGACAGACTTTATTATCCACAAGGGATATTGCTTGGTTACCGCAGTTCAGTTGCAGAAGAAAAAGAAAAACACGCTTCAAGAAAATGCAATGCAGTATGAATAAAATACAATACAATAAAAAGAATGTAAGATTTGCATATTTACAAACAGTCTGTAGAAATATGGTAAACAGAAGTAAATGTACACTTTATACAAAGGAGGGTAGCAAGTACAGCACAGCACAATCATGTGGTGAATTGTCTTTAAAGACAGGTGAGTTACTGTGGCGCTTGATGGTGTGTGGAATAAATGATGTCCTGTAGCGTTTACTGTGGGAATGGAACTGGAAGAGTCTGTTGGAGAATGAGCTCCGCTGCCCCTCTATTGTCCGATGGAGCGGGTGGGTGGGGTCGTCCATGATGGAGAGCGGTTTGTCCGGTGTTCTCCTGTCTCTCACTGTTACAAACGCCTCCAACTAAATGTCGATAACTTGTTCAGCTTTCCAGATCGGTTTGTCCATCCTGTTTATGTCATTTTTGCTGGAACTGCTCCCCCAACAAATCACAGCAAAGTACAGGGCACTGGCAACCGTAGACTGGTACAACACCTCCAGTAGCTTGCTGCACACATTGAAGGACATGAGCTTCCTCAGGAAGTAGAGTCTGCATCGCTGTTGTCCTTCCAGTCCAGTCTGCTGTTCATGTGGACTCCCAAGGACTTGTAGTGGTCCATATAAATATGCCAGAATGAAAGTCAAATGTAAAAAGCAGTAGAAAAGTTTTTACTGATAATGTTTTATCGTCCATCGTTGCGATTTGGCACTTTGTTCGGCGGTCCTTCAGCGCACCATAATTGCCGTAAGATGCAAAAGTGAAACTTGCATATAACTTCTACACTGTGCCTCCGATTCCATCTGTTCATGGATCATCTCACATTATCAATCACTCGTGGTGAGTGGCTACAGTATACATGTTACACTTGAAAATGGGTTTAATTGACAAGCTAATCAAATCCTTTTAACAATCACTTTGAGCTGAGACTGAGGCAAGTGTGCTGCTGCTGATTTTTGTGAGGTGGGTGCGTTACTATTGCCAAATGAGGTGTATATGACATGACAACACGTACAGTAAGTGTTGTCTGTCTACCGGCGGTGCACATGCATGATTAATGCCGTGCTCCATAAACCTGTGTGGCCTCATAAAGTCTGTGTGCACTAATTGGCCTTTTGGAGCTAAAAGCACCAACCTACTTTCCTCCCTGTGAAGTCATCATATTGTTATTCAGCGTCCAATTAAGGCGGCCTCAGACCTCGGAGGGGCCGTCCTCTCCTGCGAGGAACCCCGCGGGTCTCCCGTTTTCAGTCGTTAGCCCGCAAACGCGGCCTCAACTCGTCTGTCCTCGTCGCCGCTAAGATTCCCCCACCGTCCCTGAGGTTTCTCTGCAGGCGTCGCCTCCTCCTCGCCATGGGAGATCTGCAGTAGCAACTCAGACCTCCTTCTTGTCTTTGACACTCCCCCCCGCTTCTTCTTTTTCCTCGCCGCACTGAGCATCAGCAGTATTTTACTCTTTCTCTGCCTGACCTGCTTTGTTATTTCCACTAACATTAACTTTTATTTAGCAGATGAGGACCTGTGATCAATAAACAAGGAAGGCGCCCATGAGGGCGAGTTTCAAATGTGGTCATTGCAATGTGTTGCCAAGTCAATTATTTATAAAGAACATGTGTGGCACCAGTCTGGATACAAAGCTGCTCTAACCTGCATTGTTTGGATTCCCTGGGGGAGGTCAGGGCTCCTGTAGTGCAGTGAGGTAGTGGGAACATACAGTAAGTGTACAGTAAATTCCTCCATCATCCTACGTCTTTGTGGGGTGCTTTTATCCTTACACCGTTTCATAAAAAAGACTGCCCCTTCCTTCCTCTTCTTCGTATTCCAAATCTCAGTGGTTCGAATATTAGCAGTCATGTCCCAGAGGGAAGTTTGCTGGAGCCCTCGGGCCAAAGAGTTGTGCCTTAATTACCCAACTAATGACTCTCACACACACATAAGGCAGAGCCCTCCATCTTGTATCACTCTGCACCGGTGACACCCCTCCTAATGATTGCAGTTGCTCTCTGCCTGCCGTAACGACGCTCGTATTCATTCATTCACCCCATGGCTCGTTCGGAGCCATTAGCTGCAACACGCGGCTGTTCAATCTGAACCTACATCTTTGTCCACACTGACGGGACATTAGGAAGGCCCTGACTTGGCACTGGAAACGTTGGAGGGACAACTTGACCTTGAAATAATCTAAAAGAACAAAACACAATTAAATGGAAACTGGAAACTTGAGCGGAATTGTTCGAACAAGATTTTGGACAATTACTGTCGTGCTGCTTCTTTTAAGCAAAATTGGCCTACATTTGAGAAGATAACGTTTGTGGTCCATGTTGAAATCTCAAGTACAGTGGAACCTTGGTGAGCATCATTACTCTGTTCCAGGAGGTCCGATTGTGACCGAAACATACATGAACCGTATACATTTTTCCCTTAAGAAATCATTTCAATCCAGTTAATTCATTCCAAAAGCCAAAATGTTAGCAAAAAACAAGTTTTTTTATAGTTTGACATGCAGAAAACAATTCTAAATGCATATAAAAGTTGAATGAAAGCGATAAATAAACATTAAAGGTTACTTTTAGCGTCACTGAAGACGTGAGTGTTCCCAAAGACACAATGTGGCAGCCAGATCAACACGTTCACCTTCCTGTTTTGTCATGAGTTATTCCTTGAATTCTAGTCGTGTTTCTCGCCTCAAGTCTCTGCTTTTCTTTTGAGCACGGCTGCAAAATATGTGCCACCATTTTGATTAAGAAGGTGAGGAAAACCGTTGAATTCAAGAAATAACTCGTAGCAAAACAGGAAGGTGGTGTCCGTGTCGATGTCGTTGTCACATCGTGTCTTTGGCAGCACATCTTCAGTGAAGATAAAGCTAACCTCACATGTTCATTCCTTCATCATTTATACGCCTTTAGAATTGTTTTCAGCAGGTGAAACTATAAACACGTGTTGTGTTGACAATTTTGAGATTTGTGCCGCAACTGTGTTAGTTAGCAAAGAACTAACCGCTGATGACTTCACAGACGGGCGACGGAGCTGACTTCTGGTTCCTGTTTCCATTTACTGGCAAGCTAATAGTCTGCCAACAAGGACATTTTGTGATAAAAATACAGTTAGAACACAGCTGGACTCACGCAGCGTATCAATAACATAACAAGACGCACGCCATATTCTACGCTAACCGGATTTTTCATATTAACCGAAAAACACATGAATGGGGACGTATGCTAACCAAGTTTACACTCTTTTTATATGTCCCATTTTTTTGTATGATTCAGTTTTTGTTGAACATTTTTCATGAACTGTTTTTTCATTTTTTTTGCATTAATATTTTTACTTTTGTTCTTTCCAAAAGAAAAAAAAACAATGTGAGGAGAAAAAAATCACACCCAAAAATGAACAACAAAAACGCAACATGCTCCTCTTAAAACAATTTTCACAAAAATGTTCCCTCAGTTTTCATTGAATAGTGCACGTAACAAACCAGTCAATTTGCCGTGTACTGTATGCAGTGTTCCGCCCAAACAAAGCACTGCTGGCTGACTGTCGGTGCATTTTGCTTTTTATTGTGCGACTACTAAATAACCCGCCATGGGCCCAAAGAAAGTTGCCAGTAGCAGCAATTTGATAAAGAAGGTGAGAAACACTACTGAATTCCATCTCGGGATGTACGGGAAGTCCTCATCAACAATAAGTTCCAATCATGTCTGCATGTAAAACTATAATTATTCTTTATCAAATGTATTTTTGGGTGTCTGGAACAGATTCACTGGATTTACATGATTTCTTATGTCTCGGTTTTTGTACCTTTCGGACCTTCTGGAACCGATTCATGATGAGAACCGAGGTTCCAGTGTAGTATGTGGTGAAACTACAAAAAAGAGCTCACACGTGATTGGTTTAATAAAGGTTGCCATGGCTTAATATGAGGGGAAATAAAGGTTTAAGCGAGTGAAAAACCCCCAAAAGCAAAGATGAGGAGTGAGATGAATGCAATTGTAAATGAATAAATGTGTAATCAGGAACGTTTTAGGACGAGGTGCTTAGCTTAGCGCCATGCTGGCACCAAACTGGACTGCAGCTAAATAAGAACAGAGGTTGTGTGAGTAAACAAGACATCTAAATGCTAATGCAGGTGCTTTCTCTTTGTTGGAGCATCAAGACTGCTTGCTTAGAGTCATTCCATTGGTGGAAGCAATGGAGACGTCCAAAATAACTAAAGTGAGATCATTTTCTTTCGGCTAAAGACTCTGATGCGATGTTTTGAAGGTACGCTAGTAAGTGACAAGGCAGTGGGAGCCTTGATGTGGGGAAAGCATCTATAATCTGTTCAGTAAAAAGCTTTTTAAATAGAAGTATTGGCCCAGCCCCCATTTCACTGGCTTCCTTTTTGTCAGGGACTAAAGTGGACCTCCATCAGGCTGACAGGAAGCCTCCAAAGTGCGTTTTGTCCGCCTCTGCCGCTGACAGCTCTCAGTTGCCAGGAAACGCCACTGCCGCTGGAGAAAGCGTGAAGGGTTAATCGAGGGGAGTCTTTTGATGCGAGCTGCATCGTGCAGCCGCACTCAACTTCCTGTAGCGAGCTTTAAGCCAGACGCCCTGACATTAGTCCCCTGTCAAATGGCACATTTTCTGCCAGCTTAAGACGCCAGCTCGCTGACATTAGCATTGCAAAAGAGTGCGCAAATTAAAATTTGAAAACATGACGATTAGCTCTGGATGTGTCGAAGTGGCGCCGCGGGTCGTCCATTAGATGCACTTGATTGGTGCGTAATTACCACGGGAATCGTCAGGCTGAGACCAGGGCAAACAAACACGGCCGTTTTTTTCCTCCTGGTTGTTTGGACCGCATCGCTGTTGGAGACGCAGTCATAGATCACACAATTTAAAAGGCTTTCAAATCGTACTAAAAAATAAGAGCAATATATTTGGCTACAGCGCTAGACTCTGAATGCCCCTCTCTAGTGAAAGTTACGTTTGTGTAGAAGTGAAAGTTTAGCTTGTATGAGTGACAACAATGTATCCATTGTGTGTCTGCCTTCCATCAGTCTTATGTAAGTGTTGTGCAACTCTGATGGAGCTAAATGTGTGTGTGTGCGTGACATTCAGATATTCCTGGAAGACGCTGCAATCAAGAACTCATTTGCAAAAGTACAGTGGCACCTGACTTTTTGCTGGTCCAAAAGGTCTGACCAAAACCAAAGCAAGTTCTCCCAAAGGAAATCCTGGAAAGCCAGTCAATCCGCTCCAGACACGCTTTGTTACGCGCAATATGTACAAAAGTGTACAAAAACCAGAGCAACATTTTTGCGGACATTTTCAGCGAAAACCAAACCGAGGCGTTTGAAAACCGAGGTTTGACTCTTGTCAGTCTGATACAGTAAGCTGGAAAAAAAATATGTTGTAAAATGAATACCTTTATGGCTGTGTCACTCAAAACTGATGCAGTTTTTAATCCTAAAGGACTTTAGGACGGCAAAGGGTCTCCTACAGACCAAGGTCTATGGTCTATGGAGGTTGAAGAGAAAGTAAGACATTAACTCATTCAATAACAAAGACGTATTTATATGTTTTTTAAAGCCAAATATCCCATCCCAAAGACATATTTATACGTCTTTTATGTTTTTTTGCGCCAAAAGCAAAAAGAGGTGATGCTGCAACGCAACTAGGTTGCAGAAGTGCATGTGATAAAAGTGCATGATGACGCAAGAAGAACATGGGGGAGTGTAGTGTGCAGAAGGTTACCATTACCATTACACACACACACACAGGCAAACACGGCAAACACAGGCATGTACGTGCACGTGCACACACGCGCACACACATAGTTGGGTTCCAAATGTGAAAATAGTAACTAGCTCCTTGTGTTATATTTGTAAATAAATTATTATTATGTTTAAAAAAAACACCTTTTTTGTGTTTTTTTTGTGTTGTGGTATAGTTGTTTACATATCTGAGCTGTCCCAAAAGCAAACATATTTGTGTCAAAGTGAAAGTTATGCTTGAAATGTATCTTTTCACAAGAAGCTGGTTTTCTCTCTTTTTTAGTCAGGAACTGATATTTTCCTGAAACGTAGCTACTGTATGTTCTACTGCTGATTACTAAAATACAGAAAAAGGTAGAAACAAACTTTTATTTCTGATGAAAGACGGGAGTGTAATGTTTCTTTTGGTAGGTTCCATGTTTATATAACCATACAACACAATATTCTGTGTGCCTTGAAAGAAAAGTCAAATGGTGTAAAATGGCCGCGACTGAAGGGGTCGTCTTTTGAAAAACGTGTGGGATTGAATGACTGAAGAGTTGAAGGCTTGGGATCAGTCAAAGTGTTTGAGGAACTGTTTTGACTGTTTTGTGTGTGTGGAAAACACACTTGACATTCCTCCAGGAACGAGTCTGAGATGTTCCTCGCCTTTGACGTAAAACAAATGCGACATGTTACCTCGGATGCTCCTTTCAGGAAGTCCAGACGGACCACCTGACTGGGGAAGGCTGGGTGTCTGCTGAGTGTGTCCTCGTGTGGAAATTCATTGCAAACGCCAGAGAATGTTCACATGTCACAATCTTACATCAGAGCTGGACTTTTCGCACAGGTGCATGTCAGAACACACGGTCTTGACGTGGCCTTCAACTTGATGGAAGTGGACAAATGTTCCCATTGGAAGCCCTTTTGTGTCCAATCTAAGAGTAATGTACCACGTAGGACATATGTGTCTCCATGGTAACCGCTTTTATGAGACTAAAAAGAAGCAGTCGTCGCAATATCGCGTTTTTTCAGAAATTCATGAAAAAATGCTGTCTGGTGGTAGACTGTGGTCTATTATCAGTCAAAACATATTGAAATACAAGTGATATGTAGTGTTCTGCTCACATTACCTTACATTTCATGACCTTAACACTGCATGAAGTCAGTTAGTCATGTCCGACATGATAGAGTCCAAAAAAGGTCTCCTCGCATTGTGTCTGGAAATGGCACGTTTTTGGCTTCTTAAGTTTAGAAGAAATACATTTCAAGATTCAAGAGATTCAAGAGAGTTTTATTGTCATGTGCATGGTAAAACAGCAGTTATACCATGCAATGAAAATCTTATTCTGTTCATTCTCCCAAGGAAAAGAAAGAAAAACACAAGAAAGAATAAGAACATAAGAAACATAAACACATATACATAAATACCAAGAAATTAAGCAACAACAACAGAAGAGACATTAATGCAAGTAAATAATACAAATAAATAAATAAATAAATAAAGTGCTATGAGTGTGTGTTGCGTGTGGCGTGTCTGAGTGCTTCATTGAGAAGCCTGATGGCCTGTGGGTAAAAGCTGTTTGCCAGCCTTGTGGTCCTGGACTTCAAACTCCTGTAGCGTCTGCCTGATGGCAGGAGTGTGAATAATGAGTGTTGTGGATGTGTGCTGTCCTTGATGAGGTTGTGTGTTCTGCGTAGGACTCTAGATGTATAAATGTCTTGCAGTGAGGGGAGGGCTGCCCCAACAATGTTCTGTGAGGTCTTGATCACCCGCTGGAGTGCCTTCCTATCACGTGTTGTACAGTTACCGTACCAAACAGTGATGGAGGCGGTAAGGACACTTTCCATAGTGCATCTGTAGAAGCAACTCAGGATTGTGGTGGACATGCCAAATTTCCTCAGTCTTCTCAGGAAGTACAGTCTCCTTTGGGACTTCTTCAGAATTTGTTGGGTGTTGTGAGACCAGGTGAGGTCCTCGCTGATGTGTGTGCCAAGGAACTTGAAGGTTTTCACCCTCTCCACCTCAGTCTCACCAATAAACAGGGGTCTATGTGGCTCCTTTTCCCTTGTTCTTGGGTCGATGATCATCTCTTTAGTCTTATCTGTATTGAGAAGGAGATTGTTATCACGACACCAAGCTATGAGGTCCGCCACCTCTCTTCTGTATGATGTTTCAACACCACCAGTGATCAGTCCGATGACTGTAGTGTCATCCGCAAATTTAATGATGCTGGTGTTGTTCTGGGAGGCCACGCAATCGTAGGTGAAGAGCGTGTAGAGGAGTGGACTCAGCACACACCCCTGTGGGGTCCCAGTGCTCACAATTCTTGAGCTGGATGTGCGGTTGTGGACTCTGACTGACTGGGGTCTGCCTGTGAGAAAGTTAAACACCCAGTTACAGAGGGAGGGAGACAGGCCAAGTGTGAGGAGCTTATTTGTGAGTTTGTGGGGGCTGACTGTATTAAAAGCGGAGCTATAGTCTATAAATAGCATTCTGACGTATGTGTCCTGGCCCTGTAGGTGAGAAAGGGCTGTGTGGATGGCAGTGTTGACTGCATCATCCGTGGACCGGTTCTGGCGATATGCAAACTGTAGAGGGTCCACAGTTGCCGCCGGGATGCTCTTTTTGATGTGGGTCATGACTATTCTTTCAAAGCACTTCATAACAATAGGAGTGAGTGCTATAGGGCGATAGTCATTCAAGCAGGTCACGTTGCTCTTCTTGGGTACGGGCACTATGGTGGTGGACTTAAAGCAGGTCGGTACAGATGCTTGTGCAAGCGACAGGTTAAATATGTCAGCAAGCACATCAGCTAGCTCTGATGAGCAAACCCGAAGTGCACGTCCTGAGATGTTGTCTGGGCCTGCTGCTTTTCGTGGGTTTGTTTTGTTTAGAACCCTGCGCACATCAGCTGATGTCACCATGAGAGGTGCGTCCTGTGTGCTCCCCAGGTTCAGCCACCCTCTCTGCTCATCAGGAGTTTGGGTGTCAAAGCGGGCATAGAACTCGTTCAGCTCATCTGGAAGTGTGGTTTGGCTGGACGTGGCTACGCTACTCTGCTGTCGATAGTCTGTGATGTGCTGGAGCC
Organism: Dunckerocampus dactyliophorus; assembly: GCF_027744805.1. Taxonomy (NCBI): domain Eukaryota; kingdom Metazoa; phylum Chordata; class Actinopteri; order Syngnathiformes; family Syngnathidae; genus Dunckerocampus; species Dunckerocampus dactyliophorus. The sequence continues at coordinate 32,225,900 of NC_072825.1, read as the reverse complement.
CCGCCCACATGCGCCGAGGGTCTGAGGTGGAATAGTAGCCCTCCAGCTTCTGTCTGTACTGTCTTTTGGCCTCCCGTATGGACCTCCTCAGGTCATATCTGGCCTTTTTGTAGTCATCAGCGGTGCCCATGACAAATGCAGTCGAACGAGCACGTAGCTTAGCCCTTACATCACAGTTCATCCACTGTTTTTGGTTAGGGTATTTTCTGTAATACTTGGTGGTGGTAACAGTCTCTATACATGTGCTAATGTAGCCAGTAACAGCAGAAGCATATTCATCCAAATCAACAGTACAATCTTCCCTCCCCGCTGCAGTTTTTCAAGTTTTTCAAGAAGACTGGAATGAGATTTGACAAAAGGACGCCTGTATGAAGAAGAAGACATCATACAGGACATTTATCATTCAACAAGCTAAAGAAGCACATCAAATATGTATATCAGAAAGGAGTTGGCAACAATGTTGAGTGTGCAAGAGGGAACATTCTAGTCAGTTACTAGATAAGAATAGAAATAAGATGAGAGCATCTTAAATAGTGTTCTAAGGAACAGCACTATTTTATGCTGGGAAACACGAATAAGGATGACATGAATGAGCTACTTGAAATGTTCAACAATTATTTAGGAAATATTGGAGCTAAACTGGAAGAAGACATTCCAAACCTCCAGACAATGGAGGAATGGAATGAAACCAGAGATAGGATCTCAATTCCATGTTCCACACTGATGGAACTAAAATCACTGACATTGTCAACAATTTTAAGGCAAAAACATCAACTGGTTGAAAAGGAATGGAAGTGGAAACAATGAAAAGGGTCATCAATGAGATTGTAGAAGCGTTAACATAGATTAGTAACTTATTGTTTCAGACTGGAATATTTCCTAACTAAATGAAAATAGCTGTGGTTCCAATTTTCAAAAATGGAGATAAACATCAATTTACTAATTACCAACCGGTTTCCTTATTACCACCATTTTCTACAATGATGGAGAAGTTATTTAATAACAGGTTGGACAAATGTATTAATAAGAATGAATTACTAGCAGGCAGTCAATGTGGATACAGAGCCAACATTTCAACTTCTATGGCACTGATGGAAATCACGGAGGAAATCACTACTGCTATGGACAACAGAAGATGTGCAGCTGCTGTATTCATGGATCTGACAAAAGCCTTCCATACAATTCATCACAATATCTTAATGTCAACGTTAGAAAGGTACGGAATTAGAGGATTAGTCTTGAATTGGGTTAAAAGCTACCTAGCAAAGAGGAAACAATTTGTAAAGCTAGGAGAATACACATCTGGGAGTTTATACACCACGTGTGGAGTACCCCAGGGGTCCATACTGGGACCAAAACTGTTTAATTTGTACATCAACGACATTTGTAAAGTAACAAAGGATGCAAAATTGGTATTATTTGCAGATGATACGACCGCATTTTGTTCTGGTGAAAGCACACAGGAACTCATTAAAAAGGTCAAGGATGAAAAGGTCATATTAAAGTCATGGTTTGACAGGAACAGATTATCCCTGAACTTAAGTAAAACTAAAATAATGCTATTTGGAAATAGCAGAAAGGATACGTACACAGCAAATTGAGGAGTGTTAATTTTTTGGTGTTGATGAGAATCTTGAAGTTGGAGTGTCAATCTTACACTATTTGGAGTTGATCTAACACTGCATTTTCTTAAAAATGTTAAATTTAACACTGGATCATGAAAGTGTTGTAGTTAAAATGGAGTGTTGAAAATGTTCAAATCTTGTTAGTGTCACAATAAAGACATTCAACACTTCCACACTCCATTTAACACCTAACAGTGTTCACGTGTCTTAAGCTCCGCCCACGGACATTTCATTTAGACTCCACCCCTCACTTCACGTTGCTGATGGAAGAAGTTGATAATTAGGAATCATTTTGCATCAGTAGGTAAGTAAACGTTTAAATAGATGAACTAATTAATTGTGTTGTACCTTGTTTACACATAAAAAACGTTAGTTTTTGGTGTGATATTTAAGACTAATAAACTGAGGCAGCTGTTTCCACCCAAAGCCTTTGCTAATGTTAGCTCGTGTTTTTGCTAAGTTATATTTTCTATTTAGTGTTGCTGTGAGCTGAATCGGCACTGCCTGTGCAACATTTGGCAAAGTAAGTGAACGCTACGTTATATCTTCATTTTTAATGAGCTAATGGCTAACTAGCTAATTGGCAGGAGGAGCCCCCACAAGTAGGCCTGCTGGCCCCCAGCAAAGGACTTGATATGCTGTACAAGATACAAGATATCAAGGTTGGCAACTCTAATTGTTACTTTAACTTAAAAATAATTGTCAGGCATGTGTTGGAAGTGAACTACACAATTTTTTTTTTAGAATGATGCATCTTTATTTTTCTTCTTGATTCACAGAAAACCTTTGCTTGAGTCTTACATGAATGTGGTAAGTAATATCTTTTTTTTTTAATCAATGCATAATAAGCCCTGCAACTGTGGCAATTCCATATTTATTTAATTATTTTAGTAGGATGTTTTATATTATTATTATTATTATTATATTTATTCTTATTCTCAGAGGTGGATGGAGATGTGTAGACTCCACTATCCCTTCACCCCAGTTATCGCCAGTTGGTGCGAGCCTCCACTCTTGCCGACTACATCCCATTCATTAGGTTCTACAATTTATCCTTCAGCCCACAAGAGGAACCCAACAGAACCAATGGATCAGGATGAAGCATGACGGGTAAGCTTTGAGTAAATAAATGTAAAATTAATATTATCAATGATATGTAGTGTTTTTATGCATGACATTGTTTTATTGAAAAATCCTCTTGAATTCCCATGAACACACTATATATCATTTTAATATTTTTTGCAGAAAGTCGGTGGTGTTTTGAGGGCCAATCTGAAAGGTGAGGAAATCTTCAAGGAGTGCAACAAGACTGAAACACTAACCGATGCAAGGTGTAAACAGATGGTGAACATCCTGGCTGCAGATATGATGGAGCTGCATGGGTAAGAAGAACTTCCCCCTTTCCATTAGAACAGTCATTCCATGTAAGACCATGTACTGTGGGAATGGTTCTGTCTGTGATCATTAACTATGATTTGTTTTGAAAGGAGGGTTCCGCCATCATGTGTGATGAGAAATTACGCCCTGAGAATTGTGACTTGTTTTCCATACCTAAAAGATCCATTCTCCAAACCTGGATATGTAAGTGTCTTTTCAATGTAAAACCTAAAGTACTGTTTTTGTTTTTCCTTTAGGTGTGTAGTTTGTATTAAACTCTTGTTTCAAATATGTTCATAGGATGCTTAGCTTAGCGGCAGTGGCTCAGGAGGTAGAGCAGGTCGTCCAGAAATCGTAAGGTTGGTTGATCCTTGCTCCCTCCACCCAGTCACTGTTTTGTCCTACACTTCTCCTGGCTCTCAAAGCCGTTCCAAGACTGTTTCTTCATGATGGTCCAAAAACCAGAGGAGAATATCTGTTAACTGGTCAACAGCTGCTTGGTGAGGAGTGCAAGGAGGCGCTATCTACAGTAAGACATTCAGCCGATGAATCCGTGGTCGAAGAAGATGAGAGCAACTTTCCAGTATCGACAGAATATGATCCAAGCACAAGATGTATCATCGTCTGTTCTCAATGTGTTCCCTCACTTCCTTGATGTTCCTGGATTGGTAAGGAAATCTTGAGTATTTGGACTATTTCCGTATTAGATTACCCATTACATCAACCATTTGTAAACCTGTAGGCCTACAGTATATGAAATATTCATGTCTTGTTTATAGATTGACCAGGATTTCTCAATGATGTTTGGTGATGAAGTATCTCAGAGGTTCCTGGCTAAGTGGTCAACTGTCTTCAAACCAAAAGTCATTGCAGACTTTAAGACTCTCCCGCAAAAGCAGAACATCGATGAGTTGCTGTCAGGAACTGAACCTCAACCTGATGACAGCTGTGGGTGAGAAGTTACGGTATAGATTACCATGTTGGTGTGTTCATATGTACTGGATGTAGCTTTGATCTACCTGTGTTCAAGAAGATCTGTGATATAATAAAACACAAAGAATGTGCTTTCATAATAGCCTGTAATGTAAAAAAACTATGTACTATGAGGACCTGTTTAACACGTACTGCATAGAAGACCAAATGCTTGAGTTTTCTGTCATGTGTTTAAATGAACTGACTCATTTCAGACCATTTGACAAGCAGTACTCTAATGACAATTGTCAAAAAGCAAACATACTGTAGTGCCCTGCTGTTATTTAAGCTGTCTGTTGGAAATGAAATGTTTTGGAATAAAATGTATGAAGCAGTCAACTAGTCATTTTTAAAAAATGTTAAAATTTTATTTTGAAGTAGTAGATTAACACCTTTATAGTGTTAATGTTGCAACTCCTTTTGAGAGTAAAATGACACTATAAGAGTCAATAAATGACTCTTAAGAGAATTAATTTGTGACACCTCACACTAGTGTTAAAAAAATGCAACACCGGTTGGTGTCGAGGAGTGTTAAATTTTAACTATATAAATAGTTAATATTGACTCTACAATGGTGTAAAAATGGCTACACTTTCAAAAGTGTTAAAATAACACTTTGTAGAGTGGACCCCATGGGACACTTTGAAAGTGTTGAGATTAACTCCTACAGTGTCAATTTAGGCCTGCTGAATTTGCTGTGTACGACCAAATACAAATAGACAGAGTGGATATTGAAAGGGTGAATGAAAATACATTTCTGGGGTCATAACAGACAAAAAAATGAGTTGGAAATCTCATATAAAATATCTACAACAAAAGGTGGTGAGAAATACTTCAATATTGAATAAAGCTACATTTGTTCTTGATTAAAAAAAAATCCCTCCGCACTGTTTACTGTTCTTTGGTATGAGCATATCTAACGTATTGTGTGGCGATACGGGGCGATCATTAGGAAAGCATTCTTCACTCACTCACTGTACCGCAAAAAAAGGATCATTCATAATGACAACATACAAACCCATTATTTTTCAAATCACACATATGCCCTAACTACAAAAATATTCCACTTATAAGTAAGGAATCATACTTTGCATAACTTCACTTATCACGGTCAGGTCTGGAACCAGTTGATGGCAATAAATGAGGGATTTTTGTTCTGTTTTTTTCTGATAGTAAGGACATCCAAAGTGCGTCAGTCTCTGTAAAGTAACACTGAAACCTTTCTCAAGCAAAACTGTTCACCTCAGTCGAGGGTCTAAAAATATCCACATGGTGTGAAACGGTTCCAGGCTTGCAAATTGCTCCTGACGGTGGAACGCAGCAAGGCCTCCAGTGACCCGTTTGCTGTGCTTGGAAGTCCGCATGTTGAGACCCAAGTCAGTACTCCACACTCACCAAGATGTTCCGGTCATGCTTTTAAGCTTCTTTGCTGTTAAAACGCTGACTTCACAGATAAACTCTTAGCCTTTTACTCCTTCAAGTGGCCTCACTCATGAAAAAAACCAGTAGTTACAGGGAAGCGGTGTCCAAACGTTTTCCACTGGGGGCTGCACATAGAAAAATTGAAGAGTGTGGGGGCCTCTTCACGTTTTCATTCATTAAACATACTCAGGTTAGGCTGCTGCGGCGGAAACGCTAGCATATGCTAATAGGAACACATCGCTAATCCATCACCCGGCTACATGGGAAGTAATTAAGTCCAATTATAGACGCCGCGTAGCCCACACACCCTGCAGACAGGGACCCTGCTGAGCAACAGGTGGTCCCTTGCTATAATATATCAATTCTATTTATATTATATTAATGATATTATTCTGGCCATTACATTTGATGTACGGTATATTATTTATATACATTATATTATGTTTTAGATTTATTATACTATTTTATTATATTCATTTTTTTACTCCTCCGAAAATAAGCTGCTGAATCGCAGATTTTTTGACACATTTTTTATTTTATTGAAATAAACATCTCATTCACCCTGAGTTGGTAGCAATTTACAAATGCTGTTATTTCGCCAAGCGTGGAGATGTCTGGCTTTGTTTGGCGTTCCTTGAACGCATCACAGTTGCGTGCACCTGTGAAACTTGTAACTTTCTCCAACGCGACCACAGCTTGATAAATCCGTCTGTCCATTGATCCATTGTATGGCGTCATTCATTAGCGTACCTATACGCTGGTGCGCTCAAGGACGGCTAAACAAAGTGCAACATCGCAATGCTTAACGGAAAAAAACACAGCGAAGCATAACGACATAAGTGTGTAAAAATTGTGGGATTTTCTAACAGTGTTGCATGTATGCTGTTTTATCACATGAGATTAAAACAACCTGTTCAGAGAAAATACATTGAAAAATATCATTTTTGACCAAAAATCTGCAAATTTGCATGAAATTCTTCTCCATGCAGCCCTTGCTGGATAAAGTGTACTTTACGTGACTCACAAACACCCCGTAGCGAGGGTCTCTCAGTACGCAGGAGGGCCCTAAAGACTTTTGAAGTCAGTGGAGCTGAAAGTGTTGTGCTGCATGTGGTGTAGAGGAGCAGCAGCCTGTAGGTACATTAAACCTGGACCCAATCAGGCCGCCGGTGGCCGCCTTCGTGGAAAACCTGCCCGCACCGCAGCTGTTACAAGGTGAAATCCGATTGCTTCTCCCTTGTCTCACTTCCACGTCTGCAAATTCATCACGCCGACAAATGGCTCCCACCCATGCGGGAGCCGGTGCAATCAAAGTACAGCGCGCATGCAAATCGACCTCAATCAGCAGCCTATTTTACGGCGTCGCCCCTCCTCGAGCGGCGGCTTGGAAACGGTGGCGGGCAAATTGTTAGTCCACGCCTGCGAGAGTAGAATTACATTGAAGACGGGCGGGGACGCTGTTAGGGGCGGCGGCAGACGGTCTGGAGAGTCCCAGCAAGTCCATTGCACTTTGAAGTGTTCCACCACAAACGCAACGAAATCAAATGGAAAGGTCATTGTCATGCTGCGAGGATAAAGATTTGATGCACTTTCACAGCTAAAGTTAGCACTTTAGCACATGTTGCACACTAGGATGTAACACAAGGATGTAACGCCATATTTGCATTTGGTGGTACCCACATGGTACACATTCAGTGACGGACAGGACGTGTTTATGGCGTACCGTGATGATCGGCTGCTGAGCCGCTGTATTTTGAAGATCGCATAATATCGGTTTCCGGTTTCCGATATCGGGCCGATCCGGTTGCCGTATCACTTTGGGAACTCTGGGCCGCACTCCAACATTACGGGTGCGGTGATGCGCCTCAAAGCTGACTTGCCACTCGACTCCCGCCCCTTGCAAGAAGAAGAAAAGGCAACACTGCCTTGCAGACATGTCCGCCGTGTACCCTGGGGAACTTGGTTTCACGTTGGACGTCGGCTGTTGGGCTGCGTAGCTACAGCGCTAGTTCCCCCTCACTGTGCATCATGGCGTAGGGAGCTCGCATGCACGTGGCGGAGCTTCGTGGTGGCCAATGGTGGCCAATGGTGGCCACCTCACTGGCCATCTAGACATTTCAGATATCAACTGATTGCCACTCAGTTGAAAAAGTTCTGCAACAGGAAGTGCTGCTCCAACCACTGGTTGTTTAAACTAGGGACCGTCAATAAATTACCATTACGCTGAAGCGAGTTTGTTAAAAAAAAGTAATATGTTCAAAATCACACCACAAATGGATCTATAACTAACGCTCGAGTGTGTGTGTGTTGCTGTAAATGTGTTCCGGTACTAGGGGAGATGACTGCGGGGCGGACTTCACGTCACGTTGGAGCTTCAGAGTTGAGTTTTAGCTTGAAGTGGGGTTACGGCTGCAACAGTAGCCTGTGTTTTGGATTATTGTGCCAGTGGTGGGATCGTTCAATAAAAGCCTGTTGCTGTGGCGATCAAGTCTGGTGCTTGTGTGTCTCACCCAACATTACAGAAAAATTAGTGACACCTAGTGACCAGTGTAGAATACTACATACCATCACACGTCTTCTCAATGCTTTATATTTGTTGTTTACTTCATTTAGCCATTTTTATGCTCGAAAATACTTCATCTAGGCAAAAAATGTCAGATTTGCTTAAATTTAATTGGTGTCCCCCTGAGATAAAATGTGTACAGTTAAAAAAAATACAACTTTATTAATGTTCTAGTCATTGTAAATGCTTAAAATGATATTTGTTTAGTAAAATGAGTTTTTACAATGACATCTTTTAATAACATGTAAAATAAAATAATAGAAAATAGAAAAAAAAAAAAAATTCATTCATTCATTTTTTTTCTATGCCGCTTAAGCTTCACTACGGTCACAGGGGGGTATGCTGGAGCGAGAGGCGGGGTACACCCTGGACTGGTGGCCAACCAAAGGCAGGGCACATGTAGACAAACAACATATTCACACTCACTGGACAACTTCAAGGCATCAATGAAGCGAACATGCATGTTTTTGGAATGTGGGAGGAAGCTGGAGTACCCGCAGAAAAGCCACGCCCGACAAAGCTGACTTTGGGTTGAGTGAACGTAAAACATCGCTCAGTGGGAGGCGGTGCGTTTGACTGGTTATTAAAACCTTTTTTTCACCATTTGAAAACAACGTGAGCACGATGTGTGGAATCGCTCAGGTTCCGATGACACGTTTGTCTGCTCACTTTCATCATAATTGCGTTTTACAGTCTTTGGAAACCTTCTCAGTGGCGGAAAAACTCACAACACACCGTGGAACCGCCCACTCGGGAGGAAGTGAGGTCAAGGCTGAGGCCACTTACTGCGCATTCCGCCGACTCGCCCTCCCCACCCCACGCAGCCTTGGGACAATAGTCACTAACCCCTTGGTCTCACTGCCGCTCTCTCTCAGCACATGAATATGTGTGTTCCTGTGGGTTGTTAAGAGCAGTCTGACTGCATGGCAACACCATCAATGGAACCTTATTGGATCCCACCCAGACGACGATCGGTGAAGCTTTGCAGGGCGGCAAAGAAGCGGCACGGCGAGAAGATGGCATGCTGGGGGAAAAAAAGCTGCAAACCTATGAAGATATCATCCATGTGTGCACACACACACTGTACATGGGATGCACACGTACTGCTACATGTATAGCGTTACATACAGTACACACTAGGGATGTATACGTACTGCTACATGTATAGCGTTACATACAGTACACACTAGGGATGTATACGTACTGCTACATGTATAGCGTTACATACAGTACACACTAGGGATGTATACGTACTGCTACACACACACCATAAAGTTGCATTCATGACTCGACACCCGTCTCGCACATGCCGAGTCGCTGTCTGATATCTGACAGGAACACACCGCACTGCTGCACCGCGTCACTGCTCGCACACAGGAAGCGGTGCAGCGTGCAGCTACAAAGCAACACTTCCTGTTGCTACACAAGCTTTTGTTGAAGGACATGAAAGCAGTGAAGGGACTCGTCTGACGTCTGACATTGTCAGCAACTTAAATTTCCCCCCCTCCACCTTTGCTTAAGGAATAGTTAAGGTAATGAATACTAATTCATTGAAATATAATATAGAGTAATAATGATAACATTGTATAGTTAAGGTGAGTAATACTACTGAATTCAAATCAAATGTAATAATACTGATTATTTTTATTTATACATAACCTTGTGGTGACATCATCTTTAGCTGTTTTTTTATTTTGTATGGCTAGAATTCATATTATTTGGCCAAAATACAACTTCATTCAACTTCATTCATTTCTATTTGTATACTTGTATTGATAAAGCTATAAAAACGTGTACATTTTGTGAAAAAGTACACAGGTTGTGTGTCAAGTAGGCTATTCTAGTTGGCAGTCAGTGTATTTTATCTTATTGTTTTTCATCTGCTGTTGTTTTGGTGAAAGCAGCTGAAAATGCAGCAGAAGTAATGTCACACATTACAATTCTTACAATATTGCCAAAGAAGCAGTTTGAAATGACAGTAAGTAGTCGTATAAAATATATGCCAACCCTGCTTGCTCTTTTTAAGAGCATACAGCAACGATGGCAAAGGACGTCTTTATGTTGGAATCTATCATTTCCAAAGGACAATTTCCTTTTCTTACAAGACTTTTATGTGCATCTTTGCTGGAGGCGGCGGCAGTAAAAAGAAGAAAAAGACAAAGCAACAACAGATGACCGTGAATCTTCGACTCAATGTCACACTCGCCTTCAATAAGCGCCATTCAATTCCGGCTGAGGAGCCAGCGAGCCGCAGGGATAAGTCCCAGCTCTCCCGCCATCCCAGGACTAATCTCCCTCCGGAAAGACACTGGCTTTCCCGCTGACCTCTCCTGCAGCGCTGCCTTATAACTGAGGGACAGACAGCGGAAGGATGGCAGGGGGGAGGGCGTTTTCATGTCACTCACCAATCGCCGTGACGACTGCTTGTATATAATTGGAGACGTGGGGTTCTTTTAAAATCACCTTGAGATTTGTGTGATGGAGATTATGCTGGTCTTGCGAGGACATGTTATATCATGTGGGGGGACACTGCATGGTGGAGACATACTGCACAATGACAACTTATGGCAAGGTGGGGGGACATATTGTACAGTGGGGACACATCACATGGTGGAGATTCATGACAGGTTGGGGACACGTTCTCTCATGGGGACCTATTGCAAGGTGGGGGGCCTATGAGGACACATCACAAGACGGGGACACATTGCACAGTGAGGACCTACAGTATTGGTGGGACACATCACATGGTGTGGACCTATGGGGAAACATTGATTGGGTGGACTAGTGGCATGGGGGTAACCATTGGCAAGGTGGCAACACATTGCCTCATTGGGACTGTGAGAACCAGTGTTGGTGGGACCAGTGGGGACACATCACATGGTGGGTACCAACTGCACTGTGGAGACCTGTGGGGGACCATTGCATGGTGATTCATAGGATTGTATCGTTTACAATGAGACCCGACAGTGACAAATCATACTTTGGGGACTTGGGGACACACTACATAGTTAGGACCTCTATCCATCTATCCATCTAGCTATCCATCTATCCATCTAGCTATCCATGTATCTATCCATCTATCTATCTACAGTATCTATCTATCTATCTACAGTATCTATCTATCTATCTATCTATCTATCTATCTATCTATCTATCTATCTATCTATCTATCCATCTATCCATCTAGCTATCCATGTATCTATCCATCGAGCTATCCATCTATCCATCCATCTATCCATCTAGCTATCCATGTATCTATCCATCTATCCATCTAGCTATCCATGTATCTATCCATCTATCCATCTAGCTATCCATCGAGCTATCCATCTATCCATCCATCTATCCATCTAGCTATCCATGTATCTATCCATCTAGCTATCCATCTATCCATCTATCCATGTATCTATCCATCTAGCTATCCATGTATCTATCCATCTAGCTATCCATCTATCCATCCATCTATCCATCTAGCTATCCATCTATCTATCCATCTATCCATCTAGCTATCCATGTATCTATCCATCTATCTATCTACAGTATCTATCTAGCTATCTATCTACAGTATCTATCTATCTATCTACAGTATCTATCTATCTATCTATCTATCTATCTATCTATCTATCTATCTATCTATCTATCTATCTATCTATCTATCTATCTATCTATCTATCTATCTATCTATCTATCCATCTATCCATCTAGCTATCCATGTATCTATCCATCTAGCTATCCATCTATCCATCCAGCTATCCATCTAGCTATCCATGTATCTATCCATCTATCCATCTAGCTATCCATGTATCTATCCATCTATCCATCTAGCTATCCATCTAGCTATCCATCTATCTATCTACAGTATCTATCTATCTATCTATCTATCTATCTATCTATCTATCTATCTATCTACCTACCTATCTATCTATCTACAGTATCTATCTATTTATCTATCTATCATGTAGCTATCCATCTATCCATCCATCTATCTATCTATCCATCCATCTATCCATTTAGCTATCCATGTATCTATCCATCCATCTATCCATTTATCTATCCATGTATCTATCCATCTATCCATCTAGCTATCCATCCATCTATCCATCTAGCTATCCATCTATCCATCTAGCTATCCATGTATCTATCCATCTATCCATCTAGCTATCCATGTATCTATCTATCTATCTATCTATCTATCTATCTATCTATCTATCTATCCATCTAGCTATCCATGTACTGTATCTATCCATCTATCCATCTAGCTATCCATCTATCTATCCATCTAGCTATCCATGTAACTATCCATCTATCCATCTATCTATTTATCCATCTAGCTATCCATCTATCCATCCATCTGTCCATCTATCCATCCATATATCCATCTAGCTATCCATGTATCTATCCATCTATCCATCCATATATCCATCTAGCTATCCATGTATCTATCCATCTATCCATCCATCTATCCATCCATCTAGCTATCCATGTACTGTATCTATCCATCTATCCATCTAGCTATCCATCTATCTATCTATCCATCTATCCATCCATATATCCATCTAGCTATCCATGTATCTATCCATCTATCCATCCATATATCCATCTAGCTATCCATGTATCTATCCATCTATCCATCCATTTATCCATCTATCCATCTATCCATCCATCTAGCTATCCATGTATCTATCCATCTATCCATCCATTTATCCATCTATCCATCCATCTAGCTATCCATGTATCTATCCATCTATCCATCCATTTATCCATCTATCCATCTATCCATCCATCTAGCTATCCATGTATCTATCCATCTATCCATCCATTTATCCATCTATCCATCCATCTAGCTATCCATGTATCTATCCATCTATCCATCCATTTATCCATCTATCCATCTATCCATCCATCCAGCTATCCATGTACTGTATCTATCCATCTATCCATCCATATATCCATCTAGCTATCCATCTATCTATCCATCTATGTTCTTCCGCTTACCCGAGATCAGGTTGCGTGGGCATCAGCCTAAGCAGGGACAAATCACATGTTGGGGACTATCAGGACACATTGCATAGTGGGGACCTGTTGGGGACAGCATCAGCATCTCGGCACTCAAAGCTTTTTTTTTTGTACATTTGGAGGCAGTTTACGAGCCTGTGGAGACAACTGTCTATGATGTCACACCACACTAATGAAACTACATCACCAAGTATCAAGATGGAGTATCAAGCAGCCTAAATTGCGATTGTTGTGACGGAGAAAATCTTCGGTCTTGTTTTCTCTCAAGCGCATTTTCGTTTAACAGCTAATGAATGAACACAGCCCCGACTAGGGATGGAATTTCCTGGACCATCCTTCACAGTAGTTCGTCAATTACTCATCGCTTCTTGTTTGCGTGTTCATTTTAGGCAGACAATGCCAAATAATGTGTGGAATCTGAAACGATACTCTGGATGAACAGAAAGAAGTTGAGACCTGAGGCTCAGAGCTAACAATGAAAACCTGGAAGCAAGTCTCAGAAATACAGTGGCTGATTAGTCCAGTGGATCAAAACAAAAAGCTAACAAGGTAGCAAGCTTGAGAGAACTAACTTTTTCAGGCTGGGACCCGATGGTAACACATCGCCTCATTGGGACTGTGAGAACCAGTGTTGGTGAGACCAGTGGGGACACATCACATGGTGGGTACCAACTGCACTGTGGAGACCTGTGGGGGACCATTGCATGGTGACCCGATCTCATGTGTCGTCTCATGAGATGGGTGTGGGGACAGATGAAGAGGACAGCGAGACGAGCGGAAGTTAGACTATATGTCAGTATGGACTTTTGTCCACACTTTAGGGACAAGCTGTAATTGTGGTCATCTGCCATGCTGGTAGAACACTGTTTAGTTTGCATGTAAAATAACAAGAAAGGAACTTTGATGATGCTCCGGTATCTTTTCTTGCATGCTGCCAGGCAAACATGGGAAGCCAAATGCTGACAGAGACGGAAGAGAGAACAATAACGTGAGGCGCTTATCTCATCTGGTATTGTTCATTATTTCTTCCATAAAACTGTGAGGATTTATGTGCACACCTCACAGCCGTGCAAGAGGCCACCTGGGATGATTCCCTGCTTTAATTAAGACCGCCAGCGGAAAAGGAAGCTCGCAGCACTACATGAACTACAAGGTCATTGTTGTTCCAGGAAGGGAGAAATCTGCTGATGCAGTGAACTCGCTCAGCCACCGGGGCGGCGCCGCCTGGCAGACTGTGATCTCGAAGACACGCGCTCCCTCGGGAACGGACGTTATCTCCCTCCAACACACACGCACTGACAGTGATGGACAGAGCCAGGGCAAAGTGTATTAGGAAGCGCACACAGCAGGCCCCGCCTACATGTCAGGTCCCATACCAGCCAGGATGGAGATGACGGTGGTCCTCGACTCCTTCATCCTCCATCCTGTCAGCCCAACACGCTAATTGAGACTAATCAACTGCCAGGGCCAACAAAACGTGCACTACATCTCCCGGCTTCCCGGACCACCAGCACCACCCGACCCCCCCGGCTAGCCTCCCATCATCTTATCACGTGTGAGTAAGGGGACGACATAACTAAATGTACACATATAAGCCACTTTTTTAGGAACACCTGCACAATGGAATAATTCATTGACGGCACTGAGTGTTTATGTTTCAATCTAGAGAGAAAAGGTAATAACGTCTGAGGACGAATAATGTCATTTTATTAGCATTAAGTTGAAATATTAAAGAAAAATACATTATTTTTTAATATAATGTTGTGAGAAACAAACTAAATAACAAATAAGGTTGTCATCTTTAGCTTGCAGAAAAAGTTATAACATTGTGCGAATGAAGTCAAAATCTTGTGGGAATTAAGTCATAATTACGAGAAGAAAAATTGACAAGAAGAAAGTAAAAATTGTTAGAAATTGACTTTATTTTACAAGAATAAAGTCAAAATATCAAGAGAAAAGTCATATTCTAACCAGACAAAAGAATAAACTTGTAATATCATGAGGAAAAATAACGTCATTTTAGTAGCTCAGAGTTGAAAGATTAAAGGAAAAATATGGAATTTTTTAAAGTCAAAATATTATGGGAATAAAGTCCAAATATTATGGGAATAAAGTCAAAATATTATGGGAATAAAGTCTAAATATTATGGAAATAAAGCAAACATATTATGGGAATAAAATAAAAAATATATTATGTGAAAAAAGTCATAATATTATGGGAATAAAGTCATAATATTATGGGAATAAAGTCAAAATATTATTGGATTAAAGTCAAAATATTAGGTGAATAAAGTCAAAATATTATGGGAATAAAGTCATAATATTATGGAAATAAAGTCATGATATTATGGGAGTAAAGTCCAAATATAATGGGAATAAAGTCAAAATATGATGGAAATAAAGTCATAATATTATGGGAATAAAGTCAAAATATTATAGGTATAAAGTAAAAATATTATGGGAATAAAGTCAAAATGTTCAATTCAAGAGTTTTATTGTCATGTGCACAGTAAAACAGCAGTTATACTATGCAATGAAATTCTTATTCTGTTCATTCTCCCAAGAAAAGAAAGAAAACACAAGAAAGAATAAGAACATAAGAAACATAAATACCAATAAATTAAGCAACAACAACAGAAGAGACATCAATACAGATAAATAATACAAATAAATAAATAAATAAATAAATAAATAAATAAATAAAGTGCTATGAGTGTGTGTGTGTGTGGCGTGTGGCGTGTGTGAGTGCTTCATTGAGAAGCCTGATGGCCTGTGGGTAAAAGCTGTTTGCCAGCCTTGTGGTCCTGGACTTCAAACTCCTGTAGCGTCTGCCTGACGGTAGGAGTGTGAATAATGAGTGTTGTGGATGTGTGCTGTCCTTGATGAGGTTGTGTGTTCTTCGTAGGACTCTAGTTTTATAAACGTCTTGCAGTGAGGGGAGGGCTGCCCCAACAATGTTCTGTGAGGTCTTGATCACCCGCTGGAGTGCCTTCCTATCACGTGTTGTACAGTTACCGTACCAAACAGTGATGGAGGCGGTAAGGACACTTTCCATAGTGCATCTGTAGAAGCAACTCAGGATTGTGGTGGACATGCCAAATTTCCTCAGTCTTCTCAGGAAGTACAGTCTCCTTTGGGACTTCTTCATCATTTGTTGGGTGTTGTGAGACCAGGTGAGGTCCTCGCTGATGTGTGTGCCAAGGAACTTGAAGGTTTTCACCCTCTCCACCTCAGTCTCATCAATAAACAGGGGTCTATGCGGCTCCTTTTCCCTTGTTCTTGGGTCGATGATCATCTCTTTAGTCTTATCTGTATTGAGAAGGAGATTGTTATCACGACACCAAGCTATGAGGTCCGCCACCTCTCTTCTGTATGATGTTTCAACACCACCAGTGATCAGGCCGATGAATGTAGTGTCATCCGCAAATTTAATGATGCTGGTGTTGTTCTGGGAGGCCACGCAATCGTAGGTGAAGAGCGTGTAGAGGAGTGGACTCAGCACACACCCCTGTGGGGTCCCAGTGCTCACAATTCTTGAGCTGGATGTGCGATTGTGGACTCTGACTGACTGGGGTCTGCCTGTGAGAAAGTTAAACACCCAGTTACAGAGGGAGGGAGACAGGCCAAGTGTGAGGAGCTTATTTGTGAGTTTGTGGGGGCTGACTGTATTAAAAGCATAGCTATAGTCTATAAATAGCATTCTGACATATGTGTCCTGGCTCTGTAGGTGAGAAAGGGCTTTGTGGATGGCAGTGTTGACTGTATTTGACAAAATATTATGGGAATAAAGTCATATTATGGGAATAACGTTATCATATTTTGGGAATAATCATAATATTATGGGAATAAAGTCATAATATTATGGGAATAAAGTCAACATATTATGGGAATAAAGTCATAATATTATGGGAATAAAGTCATATTATGGGAATAACGTTATCATATTTTGGGAATAAAGTCCAAATATTATGGGAATAAAGTCATAATGTGATGGGAATAAAGTCATAATATGATAGGAATAAAGTCATAATATTATGGGAATAAAGTCAAAATATTATGGGAATAAAGTCAACATATTATGGGAATAAAGTTAACATATTATGGGAATAAAGTCATAATATTATGGGAATAAAGTCATATTATGGGAATAAAGTTATCATATTTTGGGAATAAAGTCCAAATATTATGGGAATAAAGTCATATTATGGGGATAAAGTTATCATATATTTGGAATAAAGTCATAATATTATGGGAATAAAGTCAAAATATTATGGGAATAAAGTCAACATAATCTGGGAATAAAGTCATAATATTATGGGAATAAAGTCAAAATATTATGGGAATAAAGTCAACATATTATGGGAATAAAGTCAATATATTACGGGAATAAAGTCATAATATTATGGGGATAAAGTTAGCATATTTTGGGAATAAAGTCATAATATTATGGGAATAAAGTAAAATATTATGGGAATAGGGCCGCACGGTGGTCTCGTGGTTAGCACGTTGGCCAATACAAGAACAGCCTGGAGATCGGGAAGACCTGGGTTCGATTCTCCCCTGGGAGTTTGCATGTTCTCCCCGTGTGCGCGTGCGTTTTCTCCGGGCACTCCGGCTTCCTCCCACATTCCAAAAACATGCATGTTAGGTTAATTGGCGACTCTAAATTGTCCATAGGTATGAATGTGAGTGTGAATGGTTGTTTGTCTATATGTGCCCTGCCATTGGCTGGCGACCAGTCCAGGGTGTACCCCGCCTGTCGCCCGAAGTCAGCTGGGATAGGCTCCAGCATGCCCCCGCGACCCTAATGAGGATGAAGCGGTATAGAAAATGGATGGATGGATGGATTATGGGAATAAAGTCAACATATTATGGGAATAAAGTCATAATATTATGGGAATAAAGTTATCATATTTTGGGAATAAAGTCATAATATTATGGGAAAAATACTTACAAAGGTTATTTAAGAAGAAAGTTGAAATATGTGGAAAATAAAAAAAAAAACTGTAAAAATGGGGAAAAAAGAGCAAAGGTTCATACTAGCAACACTAATAATGGGCTTTTCACCCGTATCACAAAGCTGAGATGCAAATGTTTCTCTAAATATAACTTCTTGGTGTATCAACATGTGTTGTTTTACAAAATGTCAAAGCTGCCCTTGCATCCTTTCATATTTCAGTATGTGGCCCTCGGTGGTAAAAGTTTGGACACCCCTGCTGTAGACACACTTATTACTTTTTCATAATGGGGGACATTTAACCGACATTGTGCCAAGCTAGCTGATCGCCAGGCGGTGGTCACCAGGCCTGGCCAATCAAACACAGCGTGACTAGCTTCAGCGATACAGTACAGCGTGTGACCTTGAAAACCGACAGAGCATCTTTTCCTACTCAGCAGGCCGTTTGCCGCTCGTCATACATACTGAATGGATGTTTGGAAAGTTGTGTATCATGAACTCAAAATGAAAGAAAGCTAGCATATGGGGAGCGTGCACTCAGTTAGCAAATGTTGATGTTAAAGTGCAACATGTCATGCGCTTCTCCCGCGTCTGAGGTCATAATGTTTCTCTGAGGTAGCGTATGTGTGGGATGCAGCACAAACACACACAGCTTTACATCTCCAAGAGGCCAGTAAGTCTACAGTTTAACGACCACAACATGTCAGTTTAACAGGTTCAGAAGGGCAGTATTGATCTCTCAGCAGCACGCATGTCGTTGTTCAAAGCTTCAAGCAGATTCCTAAATCTTATCTTACCGTCTTTGCCAATCAGGAAGTCCAGGTAGCGATATGTGTAGGCCACGCCCACTTTGGTCTCCACCTGTGGTCTCTTGAGGGTGGAGTAGATCTTCCCCGGGCTCTTCTCCTCCGACGTGGGCTTCATTTTGCGCAGTCCGCAGCCCATGACGCCACCGTCTGCCGATCCTGGTGACAATGGGACAAACGATTACAACTTGATTGACTTGACAACACCGGCTTTTCAACGCTCACAAATCAGCACCAAACACTTTTCACCATGTTGGCTCTTTGTGTCAATGTCAAACGCCATCCATCCATCCATTTCTACGCCGCCTGTCCTCACTAGGGTCTCGGGGTTATGCTAAAGCCGATGGGCGAGAGGCGGGGTATACTGGACTGGTGGCCAGTCAATGGCAGGGCACATATAGACAAACAAGCATTCATAACTACGGGCAATTTAGAGTCGCCGGTTAACCTAACAGGCATATTTTTGGAATGTGGGAGGAAATCCGTGGGAGTATCCGGAGAAAACCCACGCACGCAAACTCCACACAGAGATTCGGACCCAGATCTTCCCGATACCCTGACTGTGTGGCCAACATGCTAACACTAGGCCTCAGTGCAGCCCGTCAAACGCCAAAAAACCTTCATTTTTCATTTTTTGACTGTCACCTGAAGGAGATATCCTCCATCAAAGTTCACCAGCAATACGATCAAAAATGAAATCACAACAAACCCCCTTGACTCATACCTCTAATTAAAGCCCTTGATGAGCGCTTCCCACATCTGGAATTATTTTGTCCATTTCCCCTTCAATGATGGCACAATGATCTGGAAAAGCACATTTTTCTTGAAAGCATCACAAATCGACACAAAACATTTGATAGGTTAGCATACACTACCGGTCAAAAGTTTTAGAACACCCCCATTTTTCCAGTTATTTATTGACGTTCAAGTTCAATGAATAGCTTGACATGGTACAAAGGTAAGTGGTGAAGTGCTAGAGTTTAAAAAAAGGTAAAATTATTAAAAACTGAAAGATGATGTGTATTTCGGAATGATTCAAAAGACTTGTTTCAGAGACCACAAAATAGGTCAACAATTTCAAGCTGTTCTGCAAAAATGGAGGTTGATCAAGCCTTGGCAGTTGGTGCAACGCATTCCTACAGGTGTTCCATTCTCTGGAGTACTTACATCCTCCTCTGTCTGTATAAAAACAGAAATACACAGAAAAATACACTGTGGTACTATACCCTCGTGAAACTACACCCTTTCTCCAGCATTGTATTGTATTGGAGAAAGAAATTTCTTGCTCTTAAAGTGGCAAGAAAAACGGGAATGAACAATGGAAGAGAGACAGATCATTTTAACGCTTAAAAATGGATTAAAAAATGACTATATTTTGAAAAATACAGTCAGATTGGGTCACATCTAACTAACCCATTAAAAGCTATTTTATACTATTTGACTTGAACCTGAATGTAGTTAGATGCGTGTGTTGGCGTAATACCAAAAATGGGTCTCTGTAGGCTCTCAGTCGTACAGGAGTTGTCCATCGAGGGAAAGGCTTCTTGAGACGTCATCTGTACTTCTGTGAAGAAGGTGTCGGACGTTTTGCTCCTCATCCGAAGAGCTTCGTCAGCGAACTAATAAGTGCTGGTAGCCTAGGCCTTATCAGTATCAGCCAGTATCAGAGTCGTTCATACCCAACTCAGGGAGCGACACTTCCCTTTTATCGGAGGTGTTAATAGCAGGAAAGGATTATACCACTACTCCGCCCAGGCTTAGTGTAAGGAACCAATAGGAGGAGGGTGTTGGCACACCAATTCCGTCCACTCTCACTGTATTTAAGGCCTAGGCTACCAGCACTTGTTAGTTCGCTGACTAAATAATTTTTTGTGCAAAATGACACATTAACATAATTTTTTAAGAAACTGTCCAGGGCTGGGACGGAGCCCGCACCCTCCGCCCTCAAAGGCAGCAGCTGTAGCGTTACACCACGGCTGGCTCTGGCCGGTGCTCTATTCCGTTGTCACAGACTCACAGACTAAACTGTTGTGATTTCCTTGTGAGGCTTTAGGACAGTGAAGGGAAAGCATTGGAGCAAATGATGAGCTGCTTGAAATTAGCCAGCTTTGCTGCTTAAGCTCAAACATTCGTTCAATGTAAATGCAACATCTTCTAAAGAATCTTTGAACATTTGTATCTGGTAGGAAACCTACCCCTACCATGGCTACAGTACTGAATATACAAGCACGTACGTTTTGTAACAGAACCTTTTCCCTCTGATGGTGGCAAGCCTGGTAAACCATATTTGCAGCAAGCACGCTCATTCATTTGAATATCTGGTTCAAAGACGCAGAGGCAAACATTACGACTGAGAAATGAAAACATTAAAATGACATTAACATTGTGTATTTGTGTAGAGATTTAAAAACAACAAGTATCACCCTGGTTGTTTCAATCATCATCAAGCACAAATGACTTTGTCTTTCAGGCTAAAAGGCAGTTTTTGTGCAACATCAAACAAGCGTAAGTGTAAAGGATAAAGTAGTAAAAAAAAAACAACCTACACGCATAGAAAAATCAAACATTCACACAGAAAAAGCATAAGGAAGAAGAAGCTGGTTCAGCCGTTGCAAATAAATAGATAAATAACGTTGATTTGTCACAACTTCTCTCTTCCTCATTCCCACAGAGACCAGACAAAAGGAGAAGCGTCACCAACGTGCTTTCCCAACTTCAGGTCAGCCTGATGCTTAATATCAGCATAAATGGATGGATGGATGATTATTTCATGGATGGTTGTATGGTTGGGCTCATGGATTCATAGATGGATGAATGGACAGAGGGATTAGTGCATGGATGAAAAAATGAAAAATGCATGGATGTACCGACGGACAGTGATGGATGAACAGATGGATGGATTATTGTATGGATGAATAGATTAATGGCTGGGTGGATGATGGTTGGATGGATGGGCTGCTGCATAGGATGAATTATGGATGAGATGGTGAACAGATGGATGGATAGATTCTTGGAGTTAGTTGCATGAATGGATGGCTGGATTATTGCATGGATGAATGATGGATGGTTAACCGATGGATGAATGATTGATGAACAGATGGATGGATGGATTAGTGTATGAATGAATGGTTGGATGCATGAATGGATGGCTGAATTATTGCTTGGATGAATGATGGATGGATGGACAGTGATGGATGAATGATGGATGAACAGATGGATGGATTATTGTATGGATGAAGGAGTGGATGCATGAATGGATGGCTGGATTATTGCTTGGATGAATGATGGATGGATGATTGTATGGGTAAATGGTTGCATATATGAATGGATGAATAGATGAATGGCTGGATGAAGAATGGATGGATAAACCCATAGACAGTGATGGATGTACTGACAGATTGTTGCATGGATGAATAGATGAATGGCTGGATGATTATTTCATGAATGGATGGGCTGATGGATGCATAGATTGATGAATGAATGGAGGGATGAATGACATATGGATAAACTAATGGACAGTGATGGATGAATACATGAACAGATGGATGGACGGATTATTGTATGGATGGTGGTTGGTTGGATGTCTGAATGGATGCTGGTATTATTGCATGGATGAATGATGAATGGATAAAGTGATGGATGTGTGATGGGTGTACTGATGGATTGTTGCATGGATGAATAATGGATGAACGGATGGAGGGCTCGTAGGATGGATGGATTATTGCATGGATGAATATGAATGTGTACATGTCAATGAATGGATGGATGAACAGATGGATTACTGCGTGGATGAATTACAAGATACAGTAGATGGATGAATGAATGAATGATGAATGGATGTCACCTTACCCAAATCCCTCCATGCTGCTGCGTCTATTTAAGGAACATCGGGAGGTTTGATCAGGACACAATCAGCCAGCCGCCGCTTCAGGGATGACAGGACAGGGAGTCTATGCAGAGGGGTGGGGGTGGGACTGGGGAGGTCTGGGCAGTAGGAAGTGTGTGTGTGTGTGTGTGTGTGTGTGTGTGTGTGTGTGGAGTGGGGGTTGAACGGGACACAAAAGAGGAAATGAGCAGACGGCGGCTTCATTAATGAGGTGAACGGCAAGAATGGAAAAGGTGCGAATCACTCAAGGGAGAAAGAAGGAATTTGGGGCTGGCCAGCAGAGAGGGAGGAGGTGCTGGGGGCTGGGAGGGGATTGGAGGGGGGGTTCCAACATGGCGAGGAGTCAAGAGAGCGTGAAATGAAGAGACCACTAGAAAGTGACCAGCCAACCAGCAAACAAAGACGAGGGAACAAGACGTGAAAATCTCTGTGAGCCTTCTTCGACACTCCGATATTGCGGCCGTATCTGTAAACAGGAAGTGTTGTGGCTAACGAAACGGGCCACTACACTGCACTTGTGATTCATCTGTCAACGAGCCGCGTGTTTTGCAAGGAAAACCAACAAACTGTCAACTGATGATTTCAGCCTGAGTAAGCTAAACTAAGCTAAGCCAAGGCTTTCTTGACTGCACAGAACGACAAAATGTCCAAGGTTGTATTTTCTCATTTCAAAAACCAGAACAAGTTTTGTTAGAAAAATGTGTTATATGTGCACTTAAAAAATGATTCCTGAATGTGAATTTATTCGTAGCTTGTTGTCCTTCGCGTTCTTCATCCTATTTTAGAAGCATCCTTGGGGTAGAAGTCCTCCACATGCTTACCACCTGATTCAAACAGCCTTGGGTGTCTGAGCATGTGAGTTTGCCCTTCACCGTCTCTGTCCTTCACAGGAGGAGGACCTCACCCCTCCCCTCGCATATGTTGTCTCCTACATTTTAGCGTGAATAGCCAGATATTTTTTTCCTGAAGCCGTTTGTTCGGGTTGCAGTGATTTGTCTCTTTGTACCTCTCTTTATTCTCAGAGAAGCTGTCTTGTCTCTCTGACTGATTGATCTATTGATTGTGGAGTGCAACATGCTAACATAGCCACGGCTCCCGAAGCTGCTCACTCACTTTTTTCACCACTGTCTGTATTTGTATGTGTAATCCAACTCGTCTACTTCTGAACCACTGCATACAAAAGGGTGAAAGTCTGTCAAAACATGCACCCCGACTTGAGAAGCCACCTCTGAACAGAGGGGGAGGTCTGCGGTGTGCGACACCACCGTTCTCCCAAATACAATGCTGTCCTTTCCTCTCTTCCGAAAAGATTCAATCATTTAGCCTCTAACAAATAAAGAAGGCGCAACCACCGTGGTTTCAGGTATGTCCACGCCCATCATCTGAATGGTATGCTAACAAAGGTGATGCCACCCAAAAGACCATCGTTGGTGGGGGGAAAGGCCCCACTCTGCTGTATCCTAACCATTGTGATTTGATACCACAAAAGAGCAAAACCATTCCTGTATGGACATGCCTCCTCCTTCATAGGATAAATACACTGGATCTCAGACTAGAGCCGTCCTATCTAGTCTAATGTAGTGTTTGTCCCACCTCGTCTTTGAGCATGATCTGATGAAGCCCGCTTGAATGAGAGGTGAGACAAACGTCCTGATCAGTCAAGTTGCAATCGATGGAGTGCCCTGACAATACAATGACCTGGATGGATGAAAACATTCACAGGCACCCTGACTCGTTGCCTGTGGTGTTATTTTTCTGACAAATACACCACATAGTGGCGCTGTTATTCAACTCCAAAGTTTGACTTCCAGAAGTGAGATTGAATTGAAACTTGAGCTCAATGCGTTCTACGAAACAGCAACTGTAACTTTCAGGTGTTGAGCCAAATCACCACGAAATTTGATACACACTTTTAGGGGACTGGCAAACACATGTGCGTCATATTTGAGCAGGATTGGTTGAACAACATGGACGCCATCAAGCAAAACATCTTTGGAGGGACAGGGGCGGGACTGTCATCTTAAACTAAGAAGAACAATGGATTGGAGTAGCAACATGGTCACCAAACACTCATGTGGTAGACCAACACAACCGCAACAAGAAGAAACAAACCAGAGACGAGAGAGAAAGTGATAAGAAACCAAAAGTGATTTGAAAGGAGACCAAAGTGTGGAATTGATGCTATTTGAAGACTGAAAATGTCACAAAACACTGTGCTGTCTGTGAGGACACTTTGGGAGAGCAGTGAAACAAAAACAGGAAGAGGAACATCGGTTTCCTTTCTGCTGAATTAGCAACCATCCCCTCCGACTGTTTTTGTCCTGTTTGGGGGGGCCGCTGTCAGTAAGAACGTGTTATTGTTTCAGTTGGAAATGACACAAGTTGAGCCAAAATATTGATACTATCGATATCAAGGTATCAATTCTGATAACTGGTACCAGATAAGTATCATATAAGAATGTGATTTTGTAGTTCTGCATAACTGATCAGTAAATCGGTATAAGCATTTATTTGGATGGAGAATAAGTAATGATGCTGTTTGTGTTTATTTGATGACTGGTCCTGGTTTCATTTCCTATTTGCTTGTATGACTTTTTGACACTCAGCAGAATGAGGAAGTGTAAACGCAGACTGAAAACAAGCCCACACACTACTGTACCAGTCAGTAACACACTACTGTACTGTACTGTACCAGTCAGTAACACACTCCTGTACTGTACCAGTCAGTAACACACTACTGTACTGTACTGTACCAGTCAGTAACACACTACTGTACTGTACCAGTCAGTAACACACTCCTGTACTGTACTGTACCAGTCAGTAACACACTACTGGACTGTACCAGTCAGTAACACACTCCTGTACTGTACTGTACCAGTCAGTAACACACTACTGTACTGTACTGTACCAGTCAGTAACACACTACTGTACTGTACCAGTCAGTAACACACTCCTGTACTGTACTGTACCAGTCAGTAACACACTCCTGTACTGTACCAGTCAGTAACACACTACTGTACTGTAACAGTCAGTAACACACTCCTGTACTGTACCAGTCAGTAACACACTACTGTACTGTAACAGTCAGTAACACACTCCTGTACTGTACCAGTCAGTAACACACTACTGTACTGTACTGTACCAGTCAGTAACACACTCCTGTACTGTACCAGTCAGTAACACACTACTGTACTGTACTGTACCAGTCAGTAACACACTCCTGTACTGTACCAGTCAGTAACACACTACTGTACTGTACTGTACCAGTCAGTAACACACTACTGTACTGTACCAGTCAGTAACACACTACTGTACTGTACTGTACCAGTCAGTAACACACTCCTGTACTGTACTGTACCAGTCAGTAACACACTCCTGTACTGTACTGCACCAGTCAGTAACACACTCCTGTACTGTACTGTAACAGTCAGTAACACACTACTGTACTGCCCTGTACCAGTCAGTAACACACTCCTGTACTGTAACAGTCAGTAACACACTACTGTACTGTACTGTACCAGTCTGTAACAGTCAGTAACACACTACTGTACTGTACTGTACCAGTCAGTAACACACTCCTGTACTGTACTGTACCAGTCAGTAACACACTACTACTGTACTGCACCAGTCAGTAACACACTACTGTACTGTACTGTACTGTACCAGTCAGTAACACACTCCTGTACTGTACTGCACCAGTCAGTAACACACTACTGTACTGTACTGTACCAGTCAGTAACACACTACTGTACTGTACTGCACCAGTCAGTAACACACTACTGTACTGTACTGTACCAGTCAGTAACACACTACTGTACTGTACTGTACCAGTCAGTAACAGTCAGTAACACACTACTGTACTGTACTGTACCAGTCAGTAACACACTACTGTACTGCCCTGTACCAGTTAGTAACACACTACTGTACTGTACTGTACCAGTCAGTAACACACTCCTGTACTGTACTGTAACAGTCAGTAACACACTACTGTACTGCCCTGTACCAGTCAGTAACACACTCCTGTACTGTACTGTACCAGTCAGTAACACACTCCTGTACTGTACTGCACCAGTCAGTAACACACTCCTGTACTGTACTGCACCAGTCAGTAACACACTACTGGACTGTACCAGTCAGTAACACACTCCTGTACTGTACCAGTCAGTAACACACTCCTGTACTGTACTGTAACAGTCAGTAACACACTACTGTACTGTACCAGTCAGTAACACACTCCTGTACTGTACTGCACCAGTCAGTAACACACTACTGTACTGTACTGTACCAGTCAGTAACACACTCCTGTACTGTACTGTACCAGTCAGTAACACACTACTACTGTACTGTACCAGTCAGTAACACAGTCCTGTACTGTACTGTACCAGTCAGTAACACACTACTGTACTGTACTGTACCAGTCAGTAACACACTCCTTTACTGTACTGTACCAGTCAGTAACACACTACTGTACTGTAACAGTCAGTAACACACTCCTGTACTGTACTGTACCAGTCAGTAACACACTCCTGTACTGTACTGTAACAGTCAGTAACACACTACTGTACTGCCCTGCACCAGTCAGTAACACACTCCTGTACTGTACTGTAACAGTCAGTAACACACTCCTGTACTGTACCAGTCAGTAACACACTCCTGTACTGTACTGTAACAGTCAGTAACACACTACTGTACTGTACCAGTCAGTAACACACTACTGTACTGTACTGTACCAGTCAGTAACACACTCCTGTACTGTACTGTACCAGTCAGTAACACACTACTGTACTGTACTGTACCAGTCAGTAACACACTCCTGTACTGTACCAGTCAGTAACACACTACTGTACTGTACTGTACCAGTCAGTAACACACTACTGTACTGTACCAGTCGGTAACACACTACTGTCCTGCCCTGCACCAGTCAGTAACACACTCCTGTACTGTACTGTAACAGTCAGTAACACACTACTGTACTGTACTGTACCAGTCAGTAACACTCCTGTACTGTACCAGTCGGTAACACACTACTGTACTGTACTGTACCAGTCAGTAACACACTCCTGTACTGTACCAGTCAGTAACACACTACTGTACTGTACTGTACCAGTCAGTAACACACTCCTGTACTGTACTGCACCAGTCAGTAACACACTACTGTACTGTACTGCACCAGTCAGTAACACACTCCTGTACTGTACTGTAACAGTCAGTAACACACTCCTGTACTGTACCAGTCAGTAACACACTCCTGTACTGTACTGTAACAGTCAGTAACACACTACTGTACTGTACCAGTCAGTAACACACTACTGTACTGTACTGTACCAGTCAGTAACACACTCCTGTACTGTACTGTACCAGTCAGTAACACACTACTGTACTGTACTGTACCAGTCAGTAACACACTCCTGTACTGTACCAGTCAGTAACACACTACTGTACTGTACTGTACCAGTCAGTAACACACTACTGTACTGTACCAGTCGGTAACACACTACTGTCCTGCCCTGCACCAGTCAGTAACACACTCCTGTACTGTACTGTAACAGTCAGTAACACACTACTGTACTGTACTGTACCAGTCAGTAACACTCCTGTACTGTACCAGTCGGTAACACACTACTGTACTGTACTGTACCAGTCAGTAACACACTCCTGTACTGTACCAGTCAGTAACACACTACTGTACTGTACTGTACCAGTCAGTAACACACTCCTGTACTGTACTGCACCAGTCAGTAACACACTACTGTACTGTACTGCACCAGTCAGTAACACACTCCTGTACAGTACTGTAACAGTCAGTAACACACTACTACTGTACTGTACCAGTCAGTAACACACTCCTGTACTGTACCAGTCGGTAACACACTCTTGTACTGTACCAGTCAGTAACACACTCCTGTACTGTACTGTACCAGTCAGTAACACACTACTGTACTGTACTGTAACAGTCAGTAACACACTCCTGTACTGTACCAGTCGGTGACACACTACTATACTGTACTGTACCAGTCAGTAACACACTACTGTACTGTAACAGTCAGTAACACACTCCTGTACTGTACTGTACCAGTCAGTAACACACTCCTGTACTGTACCAGTCGGTAACACACTCCTGTACTGTACTGTACCAGTCAGTAACACACTCCTGTACAGTACTGTAACAGTCAGTAACACACTACTACTGTACTGTAACAGTCAGTAACACACTACTACTGTACTGTACCAGTCGGTGACACACTCCTGTACTGTACTGTACCAGTCAGTAACACACTACTGTACTGTAACAGTCAGTAACACACTACTGTACTGTACCAGTCGGTAATGCCGTGTTTTAGTTTAGTTTATTAGAACATGAAGGTTCCAATGGAATACATTTCATGAATCATCCTTTCACAGTTCCACATGTCAAAAAGGAGTAGGAAGAAGCAAAGCTCATTTAATCCTACCCCCCATCTATTCTACATCTAGTACAGTACATGTTGTTCACTTCGTGTATTCCATCTCATGTTTTCTGTGATAGTCAGAATAATACATAATCCATATCGGTAACTCCCAAAAATAAGTAAATAAGTAATAATCGTAATAATAAGTGATAATAAATAAATAATTAGATAAATATGACTAAAGAATTTTTTTTTCTTTAAACAAAACGAAACAAGAAATAGCAAGCATCACAGAACATCATTGTGATGATGAAGACTCTTCTGCTTGTATTTAGCAAACATCAACTGCTTGTATTGTTTATGAATGTGCTCATCTCTGTACTTTGTTGGACTTCCTTACTCAATCCCTTCCATCGTTTAATTCCACATACAGAAATGCTGTGGCTTTTCAGCGTAGTTCTGGCATATCAATGTTTTAAGTTGAACTTTCCTCTAAGATCATATTTCTCCTCTCTGATTGAGAAATACTGGATGAGGTTTTTGGGTAACGAATTCTTATTAACTTTATACATTATTCTAGCGGTTTGTAAGAATACTAAACCTGCTAATTTTAATATGGGATATTAAAAATAAAGGTGTGTATGTTGTCTATACTTGGTATTATGAATGATCCTCACTAATATGTGATATTAAAAATAAAGGTTTGTATGTTGTCTATACTTGGTATTATGAATGATCATCACTAATATGTGATATTAAAAATAAAGGTGTGTATGTTGTCTATACTTGGCATTATGAATGATCATCACTAATATGTGATATTAAAAATAAAGGTTTGTATGTTGTCTATACTTGGCATTATGAATGATCATCACTAATATGTGATATTAAAAATAAAGGTTTGTATGTTGTCTATACTTGGTATTATGAATGATCATCACTAATATGTGATATTAAAAATAAAGGTGTGTATGTTTTGTACACTTGGCATTATGAATAGTAATAGTGTTCAAAGAGGTGTTTAGCATACGGGTCCTCAGGGAGTGAGTCAGGTTGGTTTTGTGAATTGAAGTGAAAAGGATGCTCCAGGGTGTCGTGTCTGAGAAAGAAGAATGAAAGCTGAGGACTGATGAGGGAGGCGGGGCAGAGTAAATAATAACGTCTGACATTCGTAGACGATTCAAGGATCGGAGTGGCAGCCAAGGCGAACCCTCCGTACAGTCCCAAGGCCCAGTCACTCACACAGAGATGAAGGAAGCCATTACCATGGGAACAAGGCCCTCGCAGACTCGGAAGAATAATAGGCAGCAATCTCTCCAGCCTCTCCCGCTTTCATTGTCGCTTCCTCTTCTTCTGCTCCTCATATGGTCTCTCTTCAGGACTGCCGCCTTCCATCTCCTCCCCCCCCAGCTGCCAGCCTCTCCTCTTGCATGTGTTTGACTGGTAATGCATAATCCATCCACGCTGGGATTTGTTCCGCCGTGGCTAAAACATGATCTCTCCCGTATGATTGCCCTCCAGCAGGACAGACTCAAAGTTTCATTTGGAGAAGAGTACTCCTGGCAAGTTCAGTGTGTCCTCCTTAAACATTTCTGATGTCTTCTTGTTCTCTAATCTTGCTCCAAGTGTAATGGATGTCAGCTAGTGCCACTGTACAGATGTAAACCTCACTCCCCGACACCTTAAGAGTCACACTGAACATCAAGTTGACAGTCCAGGCTTATAGCTTGAACCTCATTAAGCGGACGTTGGTTCCAGCCTCAAGCCACACCTCACTCCCTGACACCTTAAGAGTCATGCAGGACATCAAGTTGACAGTTCGAGATTTAGCTCAATGGCTAGTGCTTCCAACTTTTGTTCAGCGGACCTTGGTCCTAGTCCTGGTCCTTTTCCTTGACCTTGTCCTAACCACCGATGACAAGACAAGTCAATGCTCCTTGTGTGAATATGAGGAGTGAGGCTGGTGGAGTCCTAATGCAATGCAGTGCAACCAACAGCAGGGACAGCACGTAGAGGACAGTGTGTCCACTTTATCTACAACCCCAAAATACAGTCAAACCCCGCCCCCGTTTTGGTATGAATGTCTGTTTTCATCCAGTATTGCACATAGCACACTAGTGTGTAACGAAACTTCATTTTAAATCCACGTACACTAGGTCCCCAACTTACGAACATACGCTATGAGAACAACAGACGCTGGGCAGAGAAAGCTAAATGGAAAGCTGAATTGTAGCTGTATGATAGAACCCGGACAGAGCGTGTGATTAAAGTTTATGAAGAGTTAATAGGCCTGCTTAATTCTACACCACCCACAGAACACTACCTCTTTTAGAAGAGTCTAACCACCACCACCATTTGTCCTTTTTTTCAATAACTCCTCCTCCTCCTCCACAACGACGTATGCTCGACCACTCCTCTTCAAAGGTAAATAATATATATCATTACGTATTATTATATCACTTTTATTATTGTTTTTTTCATTCATTATCCTGGTTTAATATT
Organism: Dunckerocampus dactyliophorus; assembly: GCF_027744805.1. NCBI lineage: Eukaryota > Metazoa > Chordata > Actinopteri > Syngnathiformes > Syngnathidae > Dunckerocampus > Dunckerocampus dactyliophorus. Next base: position 32,194,388 of record NC_072825.1, on the reverse strand, counting down.
ACTACTGCATCCAAACTCATATTTACATACATACACATATACTGTATATGTATACACGTACATGTAGTACCTATATCATTGGTAATATTACCTTTTACCCTACTTAAGAACAATTCCACTTAAGAACGGTCATCTGGAACCAATTGTGTTCGTAAGTTGGGGACTTAGTGTATTTTAATGAGCGCCTTACTAAGGGTGAACAAAGACTCATGTATCTTTAATGTATGATGTCTGACGATGGAGCATGGTATCATTTCAGTGAATAGAGTCTGATTGATGCGCAGCAGTCAAAGTTGGGTGGTTTAAAACAAAGTAGAACAATTAAGCATTTATTCACACCTTTGCAATATTAGAGCTAAAGCTGCACGTCTGTGAGATTAGGATGCTTTTTCTTTCCTTCAGTCTAGTCTTCATTCATATGCACAAATTCTCAATTAGACTCAGCACTTCATATTAGCACAAGGATACATCCAGGCTCGTGTACACAATCACCCAATAATTGAACTTGTTCAGGGTAGGAATCATTTTGGGCTTACGTGCGTAGACTTGTTTGCAAATGTACATTCTTTCAAGTCTGCCTAACGAATCCTAAAGCAAAACCATCAGACATTCATAATAATGGGGGAAAATATTAGCTCATGTATTTCACCAAACACAACAGTTTGTTCCACAGTTTTTACTCATGGCTTTCCTAGTAGGACAACAAATCTATTTTTAATTCTGTCCAAAATCATCAAATGTGAGGTATAGCTGAGGTATAGCTTTTTGAGCGGGAATACAATAATAATAATAATAATAATAATAATAATAATAATAATAATAATAATAAAATGGAGCCTCAGGGCAGAGGCTGCACCGGGGATGACATCGTTGTCAGGAAAAGCGATACGTCGCTCAGCATGAAAAATCTGACGCCGCTACTTGACATGTGATCATCCCCCGACGCTCCTTTCCAAAATATAGCAGCCAATTTAACATCAGCGGAAGGGTGATGCAGACTCTTTTCATCCACAGTAAATCTACACTCTCTCGTGGTTACTAAAATGCAACATATGTACAGAGACAAGGAGAATGGGTGATAAGAAAAGATTTTTTAATCTACGGCAGCTCCATTTGTGCATGTTTTGGTTTGGATTCTTGGGTTTTGAGCTGTGATTCAGAGTTTGGGCTGTAGGGGGCAGTGGTGTTTTTCTCATGGCTAGAGCCAGGCCAAGAGAGAAGAAGTGTGGATTTCATATTGCTGTAAGGGCAGCCAGGGCGCATACTGAAGAATGAAAGGGTGCCACTTTGATATTTACATATTTACATATTTTGATATACACAAAACGTGTCGTTATGCTAAGAAGTTGTATGTATTTCAAGAAAAACACTGCATTTCAGCTCTGTGATGCTGTATACTGGATGTGAAAAACACGATTATTACTACAAACGTCGGTCTTTGCTTGTTTTTCACACTTTTGCTGTTTTTTTCCAATTTGCTGCATATTTCAATTTCCATTATGACATTCAATATTTTTTCTCATTAAAATACAACTTTTATCTCTTAATATTTTGACTTTCTTCCTGTAAAGTTACAGCTGTTTTTGGCCTTTCTGATGTTTTTTACAATTTTTCAAATACAGTCAAACTTGTCTATAGTGGCCACTAGAGGGAGTCTGTAAAAGTGGCCACTTTAGACAGGTGGCCTCTATAGACAGGTTGGCGTCCAGTTTGAATGTTGACCAGTAGAGGAAAAAAAAGAGAAAAAAAAAGGGGGGAAAAAAAATAATAATGTTGACCAGCAGAGGGCACTGTGGGACTGCGGATAAAAGTTGTACAGCACAACGGATGTTCTTATTCTTCTTCTTGTGTTTTCTTTCTTTTCTTGGGAGAATGAACAGAATAAGAATTTCATTGCTTAGTATAGCTGCTGTTTTACTATGCATATGACAATAAAACTCTTGAATCTTGAATCTACTAGGCTTGTTATTATCCACGACCCACAGAACAAAGCTGTGCTAGTAATGTCTTACGCTTGTTTTTAATATTTTACTTTTTATACGGCAGAGTGTCATTACAGCTTTAGTTCATCAGGAAGTGACGGGAAGTGACGGTGGGCGTCCCGAGCAGGAGAGCTAGGCTCAGTGCTAGCTGTGAGTTTGGAGAGAGTTGGGAAGTGTGTTTATGTTGGCGTGGATGTAAAGTCCTGCAGTGTTCTCCGCTGTTAATAAAGCCATTAAAGTGCATCGGCGACGTGAGTCTCTCCTTCCCCACAACAAGCGGCATTACAGTATTGACCAGTGCACACCAGGAAATAAACGGTGTCATTTCTTACAGGCATTGGCTGGACAGCTATGTAGTGGGGCTTGTTTAACCTTTGCCTTGTGGGCAAGCAGGAAGGAGAGACGATGCTGAGAGATGTGTGTGTGTTCTGAGCTGCTGTCTGGTGGCCGCGTTCAATAAATAAAGTTGGCAGAAGCAACAGGAGAAGTTTCCTTCTTTGCTTCGGAGCTGAATAACACTGACAAGTTAACAGACTCGTAGCGACCGGAAAAGAAGACGGCTTTTTTTGTGACGAATACAGAAGATGAGGACTTTGATGGATTTGTGGATGAGGATTGATGAAAAATAACGTGAGTACATTCTAAAATACTTCAATTAAGTACAACCCAACTCGGTTTTGCTCCCGCTTTTTTTTTTTTTTTATTGTAGCGTCGCTGGGAGCACGTCCTGTTCCCAGCCTACTTTGCAGTAATGTTTTGGTGCAAATGCATGTTTGACCAGGAAATAGCAAGCTCAAAAGAAGACGGCTTTTTTATGTGGAACAACTGACAGTTTGTGTGGATCTTGTGAATGATTGTGACTGAGCTAGGACTCAGTAATTAAAGTCTACACACGACGCCTTCATTGATTGAAAAACAAAACATTTTCGTGCATGAAGCTTCTACTTGAGTTGGTAATTTGGCCGCTATATGTGGTCAGATATTGACCAAGGGAGACAAAATGGGTGGCCGCTGGCCGCGTTGGACAGGTGACTGCTATACACAAGGTCTATAACATGTACATTTGCTGCGGAGGATTTTTCAGTGGCCGCTATAGGCAGGTGGCCGTTCTATAAAGGTGGCCGCTAAGACAGGTTTGACTGTATTTCAACTTCTTTCATGATTTTTTCCCATAATATTTGGACTTCATTCTCATAATATTATAACTTTTTTCTGCAACTACCCAAAAATAACAACTTTATTTTGTTTTGCTTGTTTCTCATAATGTAATATAATACGACTTTATTTTATTTACTTTGCACTGAACAGGAAGTCACTGTGTGCATGTTTTAATGCTGTGTAACTAGACAGTTGTTGTCGTTTCACGCTGCTCTAGCGGTAATAATAAGTTGATGAGACTACAACACGTTGACATAAACAAAACTATTTTTCATAGAAATGACCCCTTTGGTTCTCAAATTTTATGTCAACAAAAGCGGTCGAGCATTTATGTCGTGTCGACGTAAACTTTTTGTCGTAATAATAATGATAATAAACCTGCCTTTGCGCTCCACCCAAAAGCACCCCCGACATAGACGGAGACGTGAAAGGAAATCATTTAGGGAGGTACCACCCTTGATGTGCAATGTTAGCTCCCTCATGCTAACTCGTTTTCTGTCGTTAGAATGGACAGAAAAGGGAAAGAAATATGTGTTCATGTTTCACACAAGGATCGTGGACGATGGGCAAACTTCCACAAAGCAGTGCAGTGTTCCTTGAAGCGGGTTAGTAACACTGTTATTACTTCACAATGACTGCAGATGCCTTCTGTTTGCCAGAGCCGCGACATCAGCCTCTCAAACACCTTTTAGAAGAACTAAAGCCAGCAGATCCTTATTGTCCAAACAAATACACAAAAAGTCCCCGCAGACAGTGAAATATGTTGATGTTCTTGCAGAAGAGTGAACCGCATGTCAATTCCTTCCGTTTAGGAATGGATTTAATGTTCATTGCGAATAAGCAGAGCCAGCCCCCGCATACCTATGCTGTTAGCTGACCAGATGTTCTTTCTCATTCTGGACCTTCCCATGAGCTCTACCGTGCACTTTGTCCACCTTTTGCATATGCCAGTGTTTCCCATACATTCATTTGTTTGTGGCTGCCTGCCATCATCACATCACCACGACGCTGCCTGTGAATGTAGCTTGTCCTTCCAACTCTGTACACTAGATGGCATCGTAATTAAACTTCCTAACACTCCTCAGACGCAACTGGTATGCCGGAGAATAAGAAGACATAGCAGGAGGGATCAGTGTTGCCAACTTAGCAGGTATTCAGACACCTCAAAATTTTGTTTTTTTCCCCCCCAGAAAAATGGACGAGCAACAAATCTAATCTGGTCTTATTGGCCATTTTTGGAGACGCTAAGACAGGGGCACGGCGGCCATTTGCGGCCCGTGGCTGTTTTTGTATTGGCCCGCGGGATATTCTGAAGAATTGTCATTGTCACTACTGTAATGCCCTTTACTCTGGAATAAACCATAAATGACTCTCTCGCTTCCAGTTAGTCCAGAACTCTGCAGCACGGCTTTTAACAGCAACCAAAAAGAGGGAGCATATTACCCCAATTTTAGCTTCCTTCACTGGTTGCCTGTGCGTTTTAGAATTGATTTTAAGATTTTATTGTTTGTTTTTAAGGCTTTGAATGGGCTGGCCCCTCAGTACATCTCGGACCTCATCCAAATCTACACTCCAGCGCCACATTGAGGTCCGAAGGCCAGCTCCAACCGGTGGTGCCTAAGACCAGACTTAAGACCAGGGGAGACCGGGCCTTTTCTGTAGTCGGCCCAAAGCTGTGGAACACTCTCCCCCCTCATGTAAAAACGGCCCCCACAATTGAAAGCTTTAAGTCTCGTCTTAAAACCCACTTTTATTCTCTGGCTTTTAACTCGGCGTGAGTCGTGTGGTCCTCTGTGTCTTTTATTATTTTTTAGGTTTTTATTGGTTCTATTTATTTTAGTTTTTAAATTAAATTTACTTATTTATTTTTTACCTTCTTCTTGGACTTTTGGCTTTTATTGTTTCGATTTCTTGTTTTAAATATTTTATTGTAGTACGTTTCCTTGTTTCTATTTGATCTTTTAGTTTTTATTGTTGTAATTTTTATTTATTATTTACATTTACATTCCTTTATTTACTTATTATTTATGGTTTTGCTAGTCTGTGCAGCACTTTGGAAACAGTGTTTATAAAATGTGCTATATAAATAAAGTGGATTGGATTGGATTGGATTTAAAGTCATTTTACAACAATAAAGTCAAAATATTTTATGAGAATAATGTAATATTATGAGGAAAAACAACATAATTTTAGGATCGTAACGTTGCAATATTAAAGCAAGATGTTTTTTTTAAGTCATTATATTAGGAAAAACAAAGAAAACAACCAAGTTGTAACTTTGGAAAAATGAGGTTTCTGAAAAAGTTCTAATGTCACGAGAACAAAGTCAAACTGTCGTGGGAATGAAGTCCCAACAACGACAACAACATTTGCAAGAAGAAAGTTGAAATAGTTGGAAAATTTAAAAAAATTGAACAAAAACAGTTGATTTGACAAGAATAAAGTCACAATATTAAGACGAAAAAGGCGTAATTTGAAGTCAGTAAACTCGGAATATTGTGTGGAAAAATGACATCATTTTAGTATTTTTAGCAGAGTTGAAATATTCAAGAGAAAATGTTTTTTATGAAGTTGCGACATTATGAGAAACAAAGACAATGGGGTTGGTTCCTAGTTGAAGTTCTAAATTGATGGGAATGAAGTCAAAAGATGATCAGCGGAAAATTTACAAAGAATATTTAAGAAGAAACTTCCAATTTAAAAAACGGCAAAAATGGGGAAGAAGAAGAAAGTGAAGTTGCTACCCTTTCATCTCAAAGTGGAGATGCAGTTTTTTGTCTTGAAATGCATCCTGCATCACGTCTCAGCCTGCCTACATGTGCTGCTTGGGAAAGCGGCCCTTGCATCTTTCGTTATTCGGTATGTGGCCTCGGGGGACGTTTGGACACCCCTGCTCTAAGACGAAAGAGCTCTTCTCCTGCTGCTGTCTTCTCTCAACGGTGGACCAAACAAAGGTTCCCACAAAGACCCTGTGGAAGCATAGAGTAGAACGTCTGTGGAGTCACGTGTGCACGGTAGGCACCTTTAAAGAGAGCTGCTGCTCTGTGGGGGGTGTCAGACGTGCCAGGAAGTCTTCAGACATCTGGACCTCAGAGGGGAAAAAACAACCAACGCATTTTTGTGCTCCTCATAGCCATTAGTGCAGCAATTACTTCACCTTTGACCCCCTAACGGTTTCCTGTGGCTCAGCGACATTGTAGCACGGTGACGCACGCCTGCCCACCACACACACGCGTTTTCACGGTGTGAGCATTCAAGCTTACATACGTGACACACATTCATGTGTACACTGTGTAGAAATGCGTGTGCGTGTGCGTGTGCGTGTGAGGGAGAGAGAGAGAGAAGCCAAGACTAAAGTTAACAAGAAAGCTCCACAAGCTGGAACTAATTATGAGCACTCTCACTCTCTCATGCACGCGCGCGCACACACTCTCATGCCCCCCGACTTCCTCCTCACTGACATAGCCCCTCCCCCCATCTTTTTTCCTGACATCCCTCAGCTTGTTTTTCCACCTTTAACCTTTAAGTCTCGTGCATGTCAACACGCAACGCATGCACGCGCACGCACATCACGTTTAATCCTCCTGGGGCGGGTGACGTGATCGTGCACTTCTCGAATCCCGGTGATTGGATCCAGGTTGGACATTTTCGGCATTCCACCGCGAGACACCACTCGGTACCCGTCCCGTCGAGTCATGCGGCGCGTGCGATGAGGAGGAGCGCGTGCACGTGCGGCAGCGAAACTCAAAACAACTTGTCAACTTTGCAAACCTTGGCGCGTAAAGGAAGTGTGTGTACAACGATGGAAGGGAAGGTCTTACCTGGATCAAAGTTGAGAGCGTGCACGCGGAGGCAGCGTCACGCGGCGTGAAGCATCAGCGATGAAGGAAGGATGGAAGGACGTGAAAAAGGTTCTCTCAGTCTCTCTCGCTCTCTCTCTCTGTCTCCCTCTCTCAAGCTATCTGCCGTGATCCGAATCCTCCAGAACCGGGATGAGCCGGTCCAGCTCGGTGGTTCATGCTCACACTTGTGGTGAGTAGGAGTGTGTGCGCGGATGTTCTGCCGGATGCTCAAGGCGAGAACATCTTGTCACATTATTTACCCCCTTCCTTCCTCCCTTCCTTTGTGACGTCCTCTCTGGCTGGCTGTCAAGTAGCGCGTTCACGTGATAGTCTGGACCAAAAGTGATGAGACTTGTGACCCGGCAGAGTCCAAGTCCGCTCTGGTTCCAGTCGACTGGATGAGGAATCCATCTGAGCAGACGTGAGGGGAGGGGAGGGGAGGGGAGGGGAGGGGAAGGGAAGGGAGGGGAGGGAAATACCAGCCTTGGAGGGAGGGGGCTGCATGTTTTGGGATGGACGAAAGTGAGACATTCAATATAATAGCGTATTCATTCATTCAATCCAATAAACACATTAAAAGTGCTGCTATCACATAAACACTACAGGATCAAAGAAAAAAGCTTAAAAAAAATGTCAAAAACAGCCCAAAAAACCCCAGATCACATGCATGAGAGAAATGCTACAAGTTAACGCAACAAAAGGGAAGTTAGCTAGGCTGCCAGGACGTCTAGCAACGCTGCCAGGAGCCTAGCTACGGAAAGTTAGCCGGAATACAAGGAGGACTTAGCCAGGCTACCAGCAAGTTAGCCAGAACTGAGGGATCTCTGTAAAGACATAAGCAGGCTGCCAGGTGCCCATCTTTCGATGGTTCTGTATGCGGCCCCTCCGCTCCAAAGGTTTAATGCCACCAGTGTGTCTTTTTTGGTGATGGCTGTTGTGAAGGAGTCATGGTTTTTGACGTTGACCTTCTCAGCGCCAGTCTTGGCCCAGCAGGGAGTGACTGACTTCATCATCAGCAGAACATGACTGCAGGCCACACACTAATGATGTCGCTCTTAACGTGACCTTCACTTCTTCCCTAATGACTGTGCGTGTGCGTGTCTACTTCACACTTAACATTCTTCCAGACTCACTTCTATCCATCCATCCATCCATCCATCTACTATGTCGCTAATCCTCACTAGAGTCGCGGGTATGCTGGAGCCTATACCAGCTGACTTGGGGCGAGAGGCGGGGTACACCCTGGACTGGTGGGCACAAAGAGACAAACAAGCATTCACTCTCATATGCACACCTATAGACAATTTAACATGCTAACATGGAGGAAACTAGGCACCTCACTTCTACATTGTTATTATGATTATTTTTATTATATCTTGGTGGTGTTGTCAGAACTACTGGACTGAGAAGTGATGATGCAAACCCTTTGTTGGCATACTTTGTGATCATTTGTTTTGTTTTTTTTAACTTGGCTATAATTTTAAAGAGGTGAGAGTGCCCCCTAGTGGCCGATGGGGAGAAAGACGCCTCAATGTGAAAGCGTGTAGTTTTCCTCTTCATATTCACTTCGTACAGTAAACATCAACGTCTTATGACATCAGAGTCATTTAACGGGAGGCTGCAGTTCCAGAATGCAATTGGGAGAAACTACCATGTTTGTAGCACATTCCTAAAAACGACAGTGTGTGTTTTTAAGAGCCAACAGCCAAAAAATGGTAGTCAAAGATCCTCTACGTAACAGATCTTCTGTACTGCCGAAATGGTTTGAAGAGTTAGGCTTATGGGTAGGGAGCACTTTTGCAGTATGTCCTTAAAAACAGCAGTGGTCTTGTCACATAGATCGACTATATGTCAGGAGCACTGCTCTGTTAACAAAACTGCTAGTCAAAGATCCTCTATAGCAGGGGTCACCAACGTGGTGCCCGCGGGCACCAGGTAGCCCCCCACAACCACATGAGGTGCCCGCAAGCCGGCTTTTCATTCAGGTTTTCAGTTAATAATGAAAGAACAGTAGAAAGAAATGCATTCTGAAATACAAACAGTGAGTTGTGAACGCCAGGATTTTGTTAATGTTCTGTAAAACAAGCATATTCGCTTTGTTTGGGTTTAAAATAAGCTCTGAAAATAAATGTTATAAAAATGAGTAGCTCTTGGCCATTTTGATTTTGGAAAAGTAGCTCTCACAAGGGAAAAACGTTGGTGACCCCTGCTCTATAGCCAATCACGGATCCTGTATACTACAAGAGGGCTCTTGTATGACCTACGGCAAAAACCCTATGATAGAGGATCTTTGAGTCGTATTTTTGCAGTAGGTCATTAAAAGCTGCAGAGCGCTCTTGGCATATGGAGGATCTTTGACTAGCATTTTGTGGGTTGGTTCTTAAAAACAGCAATGGTCCTGTCATATAGAGTATCTTTGACGAGTATCTTTTTGGCAGTAGGTTCTTAAAAACAGCATCAGCCTTATCATATAGACTCTGTCACATACAGGATCTTTGGCTGGCATTTTGTGGCAGTGGGCCCTGATAAACAGTAAATGTGTTATCATATAGAGGATCTTTGACTAGATTTTTTGTAGTAGGTTCTTAAAAACAGGAACGTCCCTGTCATATAGAGGATCTGTGACTGGCATTTTTTTGGGTAGGTTCTTAAAAACAATAGTGGTCCTGTCACATAGAGGATCTTTGACTAGCATTTGTTGGCAGCAGGTTCTTAAAAACAGCAATGTTCCTGTCACATGCTGTCAAATAGAGAGAAAAAGCCAACATGAAGACAACCATTACTTGAAAAGGCAGGCGTTGGTAAATAAACACAAACAACATGAAGCATTCAAATCACACCCAATTTTAGTGTTCCATTATTTTCCAAGGGAGCACATGGATGAACGCGTAAACAATGAATCTCTCAGCACAGGTCCAGTCTGACCTCAGTCCAAGTGGTTTGGTCCAGTCAGACAGATGGAGCACACCTGGTCCATGTTGGCCACAGTCATGTGACCTTCCTGCGCAGGTGGCCAGAAGAAAGACGGAGGTCCGGTGTGGGTAGATTTTGTGTAAAAATGTGACAGATGTTATAAATTCAAAGTACTGCCATGAAATCTACGCCTGCTGTGTTGTAGAAACAGTTCACTATTTCATCCATGCACAAATAGCTGAGGGTTTCGTGTGCAACAAGTTGATGTTCTTATTCTCCCTTCCTGCAAGCGAAAGAGGACCAGAAAATGTTTCCAAGAAAACACGTTTAAAGCTTCTTTTTGTTTTCCATCACTTCCAGCGCGCCTGGCTTCATGCATTAAGCCGTCAGCTTGCATGCTGCTGATGGCCTCTCGCTGCCATCACTCCATCTGTCATGGCTGTTATTTCAGTGCTGCCTCGTGCGTCACTGGGGTTCTCTTCTCAACAAAAACAAATGTGCAATTGTTAAAAAGCAAGTCATCCAAACCTAGTGTAAGGAAGGAAGGGAGCTGCTTAAACTTGCGTTATGTTTACATGCTAATGCATTGCTGCTAGCTCGAGCTCAAACAGTGTAGATGAGCTAAGATTGCTAAATAAAGAGTAAAAAAGAAAGATGGCACCTTCAAAACTAAGATGGCCGACAACCTGTGAGTCTTACATCAAAGGTTTTTTGAGGATTTTTATATACGCTTTAATGATGAACATGTATACCAGATTCGGTGATAATTGGACGCGCTGGTGGTGTGTGCTAAGATTTTAGAGATGTTTAGCGTTACAACGTTTCATGCTACGTTTTGCGCTACGATGTTTGGCATGACAACCTTTCGCATAACGATGTTTCATGCTACGACGTTTTATGCTACAACGTTTCGCAGGACAACATTTCGTGTTGCGACGTTTCGCGCTGCAACTTTTAGCATTACAACATTTTGCTGTAAGCGTTTCGCGTGATGATGTTTCGTGCCACGACTTTTCACATGATAGCGTTTTGCGCTATGACATTTCACGCTACAACGTCTCTCATGACGTTTTGCATGACAACATTATGCATTACAACGTTTTGCTCCATGATGTTTCACGCTACAATGTTTCACAGGACGACCTTTCGCACTACACCGTTTAACATTCCGTTTTGTGCTATGATGTTTCGCATGATAACGTTTTGCCATTTTACACTATGATGTTTAATGACTACGACATTTCGCCTTACAATTGTTTTGAGCTACGATTTTTTGCACTACGGCCTTTTGCGTTATGGCGTTTTGTGTTATTACGTTTCCTAGTTAAGACAAGACACACTCTCATAAATGATCAATACTGACGAGGTATCGCATCACATGTCGCATGACAATGTTTCACGTTACAATGGTTTGCGTTATGACGTTTCGCATTACGTTTTGCTCTATGACATTTCACGCTCCAATGTTTTGCCGTACGACGTTTTGTAGAATGTTTCGTGCTACAATGTTTTGTGTTACAACGTTTTGCTCTACGACATTTTGTGTTACAGTGTGCCTTTGTGGCACTTTGTGTTATTACGTTTCCTAGTTACGACACACTCTCATAAATTATCGATACTGAGGATGTTTCGCATCACATGTCGCGTTGCAATGGTTTGCGTTAAGACGTTTGGCATTACAACATTTTACTCTGACATTTCACGCCCCAACACTTCGCGCTAGGACATTTCGCATGGCAACGTTTCATGTTACGATGTTTTGCCCTACAGTGTTTTGCACGACATTTCATGCAACAACCTTTTGCGCTATAACATTTTGCATGACGACGCTTCGCACTACGACCTTTAGCATTACAGCGTTTTGCATTGCAACATTTCATAGTTACGACACGCTCTCAAAAATGATCCAAACTGTACAAAATGAAAAGGAAAACTTGCTATGTGTGCACAGCGGAAGAATATGGAGGCATGCATTGCTACACTAAGGAAGTACAAACTCACTTTTGTTCTTTTTCGTTAACTTTTTGCCCTTCTTTATGTCTCCCAGGCGTAAGGCAGACTCCTGCACTAAGTCTGCTCTCCTGTCTGGGAAGTGAAAATTAAAATAAGCCCAATAGGCCTGTCTCTCCCTGTCTTGCAACGTCCCTTCCAGTGTGTTTTATTTCATTCTTGTACTGAATGATTTTATTGCTGTATTTGATGTCCTTCATGTGTTGTGTGTACAACATGAGTGACTTAGATGCTCCAACTTCCACTAAAACTTGACCTACAACGCCGTCTTAGGACATAGGAAGGAAACGGGTGCCGTATTCTATAGGAAAGCACACAAAAAAGCCAAAAGTGGAGACGCTCACGCAGCTGAAGTCCAATAAACTATGCTGATGTCTCTTCTTGATTTGGTGTCGCCTGTGTTGTGGTGAGTACACGTCACATAAGAGCAATTTTAGGCTTCTTTCCTATGTACTTATTTTGAAATGCAGCAATAAAGATGAACTAATGTGAAATATTTTGTGTTGTAGGTACTTGTTAGTCAGTCAGGCACTACTTTGTGTGGATTTTTACTACGAAAAGTATAATAAGAATGCCTTTTTTAATGCTTTGCTTTATGCTGCCGATTCCAATGCGATCATCCATGAGTGAGATCAGCCAATACCGATCACATAGTTTAACTGTATCTGCTCCTTTGTGGTATCTGCTCCTTTGTGCAAAGAGGAACAGGATGAGCACTGCCAGAGCCCTACAAAATGAACCTCCAGCAGGCCACTGGTGTGAATGTTTCTGACCAAACAATCAGAAACAGGCTCCATGAGGGTGGCCTGAGGGCCCGACGTCCTGTAGTGGGCCCTGTTCTCACTGCCCAGCACCGTAGAGCTCCATTGGCATTTGCCATAGACCACCAGAATTGGCAACTACACCACTGGTGCCCTGTGCTCTTCCCTGATGAGAGCAAGTTCAACCTGAGCACATGCGACAGACATGAAAGGGTCTGGAGATGCTGTGGAGAACGTTATGCTGCCTGCAACGTCATTCAGCATGACCGCTTTGGTGGTGGGTCAGTGATGGTCTGGGGAGGCATATCCCTGGAAGGACGCACAGACCTCTACAGGTTAGATAACGGCACCCTGACTGCTATTAGGTATCGGGATGAAATCCTTGGACCCATTGTCAGAACCTACGCTGGTGCAGTGGGACCTGGGTTCCTCCTGGTCCACGACAATGCCCGACCTCATGTGGCTAGTGTATGCGGGTAGTTCCTGGAGGATGAAGGAATTGATACCATTGATACCATTGACTGGCCCCCACGTTCACCTATATATATATACAGTATATATATATATATATATATATATATATATATATATATATATATATATATATATATATATATATATATATATATTCTGTTATAATAACGTGAGTACATTCTAAAATACTTCAATTAAGTACAACCCAACTCAGTTTTGCTCCCGCTGCCGCATGCATGCTAGCGTATGTTTTTTTTTATTGTAGCGTCGCTGGGAGCACGTCCTGTTCCCAGCCTACTTTGCGGTAATGTTTTGGTGCAAATGCTCTTAAAGTTACATGTTTGCCAGGAAATAGCAAGCTCAAAAGAAGATGGCTTTTTTATGTGGAACAACTGACAGTTTGTGTGGATCTTGTGAATGATTGTGACTGAGCTAGGACTCAGTAATTAAAGTCTACACACGACGGCTTCATTGATTGAAAAACCAAACTTTTTCGTGCATGAAGCTTCTACTTGAGTCGGTAATTTGGCCGCTATATGCGGTCAGATATTGACCAAGGGAGACAAAATGGGTGGCCGCTGGCCGCGTTGGACAGGTGACTGCTATACACAGGGTCTATAACATGTACATTTGCTGCGGGGGATTTTTCAGTGGCTGCTATATGTAGGTGGCCGTTCTATAAAGGTGGCCGCAAAATAGTGTAAATTCACTTTCATACAGTATCTATATACAATATATATATATACTGTAAATTCATTTCCATACTTTCATACAGTATCTATAAACAATATATATATACTGTAAATTCACTTTCATACAGTATCTATATATATATATATATATATATATATATATATATATATATATATAGTGTAAATTCACTTTCATATAGTATCTATATATGGAGGATAAATATGTATATACAGTATCTATATTGTATATAGATACTGTATGAAAGTGAATTTACAGTATATATTCTATATATATATATATACTGTATATACATATATATATATATGTACATATATATACTGTAAATTCAATTTCATATAGTATCTATCTGCAGAAGAAATTTCATTCACATCTGATGGTGCCAAATATGTTCATTTTGGCCCGGGACTACTGTGTACGTGCAGCTTATAGGTTGGCGTGGAAACCAATTAGAGCGCTAGCTAGGCCCACATGACACTTGATTTTCTTCCCTGGACATTTTGATGATGTAAAAAATGTGAAAGGCTGCTCTGTTGACTTTTAAGTTGAAACGTGGCAGCCCAAGCCTAATGGCAAGTCTTTGTCAGATTCAGACGTTGTACAATGTTGTTTACAGCCACGTTACGGTGACAAGCTCATTGCTTCACAACAGATACAGTATGTGTCCACATACAGGACATATGTGATGTTACACATATCGCTATCGCAAATTGAGAGTTGGACATATTTTGGGTGGTTTTGACCAGTTAAGGTGTGATATTAAAACATGAAGAGGGTGAATGATCCAGCCAATGCAATCCAATAGAATTAGCATGTAAAGTTCTAGTTGATCTTGCTATTTTTTTTTAATTATTTTTTATAAATGACTGAGTGTAAATCATACTGGGTAGCTTTAGCTCCCGAAATAGGCCTCTGACTGCTTTACTGTGGAGGCCCTTTAGTGCCAGAATTCATTCAATATGAAGAATCAAATCAACGGATTGAATTATCAATCTATTGAATAAACAGTCATGACGTAAATAAATACATAAATCTGTCACAAAATCAATCAAATATACATGATATTTTACAATTGAATAAATGAGGTCATATGTTTTGTTTGTTTCTCATAATATTCACACAAATAACATCTTTTTGTTTTTTCCATTTCAATTTTCCAAATATTTCAACTTTCTTCATGAATAATATTCACACATTTTCTTCTCGCAATATTATGACGCTATTCCCAAAATATTATGACTTTATTCTGATAATATTAGAACTTTTTCCACAACCCAATTTTCCACAAATTACAACTTTATTTTGTTTTGTTTGTTTCTCATAATATTGCGACTTTAAAATGAATATCCTCTTTCTTTAATATGTCAACTCTATGCTACTAAAATGACATCACAATGTTACGAGTTTATTGTGGTAAAATTGCATCTTCCTTTTATCTTTTATCTCCTAATATTTTGACTTTATTCTTGTAAAATTACAGCAGTTTTTTCATTTGTGCTGTTTTTTTTACATTTTCCAAATAGTTAAACTTTTTTCGTAAATAGTACTTATACATGTTCTTCTCGTAATATTATGACTTTATTCACAAAATGTATTCAAATAAGATTCTTAAATATGAAATATTCTTAATAATATTCTGAAAACTTTTTCTCCAAACCAACTTTCCAAAAATTGCAACATTGTTATGTTTTGTTTGTTTCTCATATTCCCACTTAAAAGAAATGAAATCTCTATTAAAAAGACTAAGTTTATTCTGGTAAAAATTGCATCTTTTTTTCTCGTTAAAATATGACTTTTATCTCTTAAAATTTTCACTTTATTCTTGTAAAATTAAAGCTGTTTTTTTTTTCATTCCTGCAGTTTTTTTTTTAATTTTCCAAATGTTTCAACTTTCTTCATTCCCAACATATTTTGACCTTATTCCAATAATATTAGAACTTTTTCCCAAACCCAATTTTCCACACATTACAACTTTATTTTGTTTCTGCTAAAACTACAGCTCTTTAAAAAAACAAACAAACATATTATTGTCTTTAATGTTTCAACTCTGTGCTACTAAAATGTCGTTATTTTCCCTCATAATGTTACGAGCTTATTCTGACAACATCGCACCTCTTTGTCTTGTTAGAATACGACTTTTTCACTTTATTCTTGTCAAATTACAGCTGCTGTTTTAATTTATTTTACAACTACTTCAACTTTGTTCTTGTAAATGTTCTTCCCGTGGTTATGACTTTGTTCCCATAATATTAGGACTTAATTTTTTTAACATTATAACTTTTCCCGCAGTTTAGTTTTCCAAAAATGACAACTTTATTGCTTGTTTTGTTTGCTTCCTATAATATTAGGATTTCAACTTTACGGTACTAAAATGATGTTATTTTTCCTAATAATATTACGACGTTATTCTCGTAAAAAGACTTTTTCTTGTCAGATTACAACTTCTTTCTCGGAATAGTTTGACTTCAATCTTGTAAATTTACTGCTGGTTTTTGCTTTAGTTTTCTTGTTAAACTACATTTTTAGAATGTGCCGTGGGCCCATAAAAAAATATCCAAGTGCCACAAATGGCCCCCACGCACACATTGGTTTGGCTTTGTCTTTAGCTCTGTTGCGACAACACTTCTTCCAAAAGAGGGATCAGCATCAGCAAAGGTGTGCGTTAAGAGAAGACGACGCCAGTGTCGCCATAGGACTTGTTGACCAGCAGATGACGCTGTTGTACAACCGACTATCTCTTTGCCAGTGTTGGTAGAGGACGTGAGGCAGTGCCCTATGAACTCATGCAGAATAACATCACTGCCTTTGTGCCTCTCATGCAAGCAAGCTGCCGTGTTAGCCAGCTAAATGAAACTGTGAGTCCCGCATGCGTTGATGTATGCCACACTGTCACAGGTGTCAATGTGCACAAGCGTGAGAGCACCATTGAGCGGCCAGATGCTGCGAGAAGAGAGCGGGCATGCGGCATGTATCCCATCACTGGAACATTACAGCTGACCTGCGCCATTCTACGCTAGTATCATGTGTGTTCTTGTGCTCAGTGCACACCGTCCCAAGTAAACTCAAATACGCCTTACAGGTCCTTCATACCGACCGCTATCAGGCTCTACAACACCTGCACCACCTGAACCATGTTGTAGTGCTTTACTTTACTGTTCTCTTTACTTGTCTTGCTTGCTTGCTGCTGTAACAAGTAAATTTCCCCGCTGTGGGATCAATAAAGTACATACAAAACAATAGTAGTCAGTGTACAGCTTGTATCGCAGCACAGATTTACTGTCAACACACAGCCATGACTGTAAATATCTGGCAACACAAGACAGTACACCACACAGTGAACATCATCACCTTCATCTTCCTCAGCAAGACGCTTGTCATCTTAGACTCATCATGTTGGAAGACTGACATCTGCTTCACGATGTCACCGGACATGTTGGAATGTCTCTTACCCAAAAATGAACCACAGCTCCCCAAGTCCCTCCCGGCAGCACTCATGCAGCCCCATACCGTGATGCCACCCACCACCACGCTGGCAACACACAATTATCTTGCTGCTCACTAGTCTTGGAAATCAAGTTTACCCTCAATAAACCGCAGCTCCACAGTGCCGTCAGCACTCATGCGCGCTACCATGTTGAAATTCACGTTTACCCTCAATAAGCCACAGAACCCTCGTGCCATCAGCACTCATGCAGCTACCACCACCACCATGCTAGACTGTAGGCAAGACACACAGTTATATTGCCAATCACTTGTGTTGGAATTCATGCTTCCCTCAAGAAACCGCAGCGCCCCAATGTCGGCAGCACTCATGCACACTATGGCAACTACCATGCCAAACTGTAGGCTAGACATGATTATCTTGCCACTCACCTGTGTTGGAACTGATGTTTTTGTTTTTGTTTTGGCAGGCCTGCTGTGAAGGAAAGTGGGAAGAGCATGATGCCCAAGACGTGAGTTGGGGTAAGGCACTATACATGAAGGGATCGACATGCACATTACTTCTTCTTCGTTTAGTGGCAGACTACAGCCATATCTTAGAGGTGTACACCGCCACCTACTGTGTTATGTAATATTATGCAACAATGCACGTTATACTTTCTTCACTCATCTTTTGCAGCTCTGTGTCAACTGGAATGCGTTGTCAAGCAACGCAAGCACACGAAAGTAAACTCTAAAAAACAGCCACCTTGTCAGGCATAACTGTCACGTGTTATTACTTCACAAACACAAAGACTCGGTGCAAACTTGAAAGTAGTGTTTCCACTCAGACAGGTCTGGTCTATTGGGTTTGATGCAAACCGGAGGACGCCTCGCCTGTCAGTTAAAATAATAATTACCTTTGATTGGCAGCACATCCTGTTTTGCCAGCGCGCGTTCACGACAGCTGCAACACCAACTTTGTTGCCCGAGGAGACTTCTCCTAGCTTGTGGACGACATTTCAACAACGAACTGCTGCTCGCCGTGTGTTGGACGGCGAGTTGTGTGCCTCCGGTGGTCCATTTGTTCCGCTTTTAGCGAGAAAAGCTGAGCTGAAAAGGGTAAGTAAAGTTAGCTAAATAGGTAACTAGCTAGCTGGAGCTAAGTAGCCGTGCGCATGCTGCAAGTTGGACACCTCCCATGGACAGAAGACCCGAGCAGACGACATGGAGCTAAGATGGTGACTTTATTTCTCTTGTAACACAATGTGATATTTCCATCAATACATGTTAGTGTGATGTTGCCAGCTGGTTACAAGTTAGCATCCCTCTCGCCTTCTTCTTGCTCATTATTAGCTAGCTACCAGCTCGCTCCGGTATCGTAATGAGCACCGACACCAGTGGTTCCGCTGTCTCCCTGCAGAGCACAATACACCGAGTACACGCCTCCGTCGCTAGCCGAGCGACACCACCGTGCACCGGCAGATCGAGCAGCATTCCGCCCCAATGATCCCAGACAGGAAGCTGGACTAGAAGCCATCCAGCTGCTTCTTTACCGTGTGTGTGCGCGCGCGCTGGCTGCGCCAATGGCGGAGTCCGGGGAGGACGGGACCAGCCTGGATCACGCCGGGGACACGGCCGCGGTTGGCGTTCAGGCGCCTAGGAAGACGCCCGGCGAGGGCTCGGTTTCAAACGGCGACTGTGGCATGTGTGACAACAACACGGTGGCGGGTTCTGGAGGACCCCAAGGCAGGGTGGAAGCGTCCGTCGACCCGGACAATAAAACAGACATCCCTCGCAGGAGCAGCATCATCAAGGTGGGTGAAAGATGGGAGTTATTGTGGAGTTCCATAAAACCCTCAGCCTCTAATTGAATGAATGCCGCAGATGACTTTTGTCGTCATCACTCCTTTGGCACATTTCCACCCAACACTGTCAGTGCCATTTGTTATTTGGATGCTTAGTTTGACATGATCAGCACACAGCGTACGTTGAGTATTTTGCAAACACTTGTATCAGCTTTGCCTAACGGGCAGCAAAGATGATGACACCAACAGGTCGGCCTCATATCCAAACAACCGCATGTTTCAAATCCCCTCCAGACATTTTCCCAAGCTGCTGTGCAATTTCAGTCCTGCTACTGTTGGCACGCCTCAGTGTGAATACAACACATTTAAACATGACCACAGTACTCTGTTGGCATTAATGACATGAAATCCACATAGTCCCAAAGCATCAGGATGGTTGGAATGTGCACGGATTGCTTCACAACCCTGGTTGGTTCTTCAGTTGTAAGCAGCAGGAAGTTCAAGTAGGAAGTTTGGCTGTTTAGGATTTGCGTTACTTTGTTGCTTTGAGATAAGTGAGTAAGTTGGGGGAAACCTTTTATGTGTCCGTTGTACATGTAGATGACGTGAATAATGATGATGTGCTGCAGTTAAAGTAATGTTTATGGAACACTGCATGTACCTGAGTGTAAACATTGTGGAGCCACCACTTGCTCGTTCAGTGGAAGGCTAATCATCAGGAAGGAAGGTGACCTCACGAAATGTAACAACCTAATACTTGTTTCCAACAGTGACTGTTGATGTGTGTCAGTAGGTGCTGCTGTTTTGGTTAGCACTCTTTCATGTCTGCATGTGTGATAGTGTCATAGTGACCATTTCCATTACCCATTTGTTTCTGGCATCTCCTTGAGGTACTATACGTGTTTTACTTAGTTTATTTTCATCGTAAGGGCTTTTGTCGGGACCATTTAGTGCATCTTTGTTTGTCTTAAAAAGAATGTGAAGGGAGCAGGTGTGGTCTGATGAGAGATGATGTGTTTGAAGGACAGTTCTGGCAACCGTCGGACTAATGGAAACGGACTGCGACAACACTGTGCACATGCACAAGAAGACACTTGTGCATGGAGTTGGACAGTGTAATGTTGACACTGATGTGCTCCAAATTGTCTCTTACTACCCAAGATGTCGTCTCCCGATCCAAGGCAGTGAAATGCAGTTTATCTCAGTGGGATGTTTAACTCCCCTGAGCTTCATGCGCCATCACCAGCGACAAGCTGAGCCTTTAAATGAATCATTGAGCTGCTTCAGGGTCCTTTTTTTAAGCAATGGTTTTGATACAACCACTTAGAAAAGCTACAGAAATTGTCTCTTTGCTGCTCTCATCGGGATTCATTCTGGTCCAGAAGTTTCCACACTGTGCCTCATCGCGCATTCAAACGGCTTTCCTGCAAAGCCCCAATGCTCAGTGGCCTAAAAAAAAGTCCCGTATCACACGACACAATCAAGGCCCTCATGACTAGTTGCACCGGGACATGATTGATATGCACAATGAGTCAGTTTGAAATCATTGCCTTTTTTGTGGTATTTGCTGTGCAATGCCAGGGCACAGATGGATAAACATCACATGAGTCACAGCCACCATAATTACTTACGATAACTGAAATCTGATGTTTGGCTGATATGAAGAGAACGTTGTATTTGTAGCTTATGTCTAGTTTACCCTGGCAAACAATAGACACAAGGCCATGTAAACATTTCTATTAGGAGTGGCAGTACGGGAAAGAATGCACAAAAAATGCATGAAGGAATTTTCCCTTGTGGACCAATAAAGGCACATCTCATCTTATCTTATCTTATGAGCTAACTGTCCAACCACTCCAACTGTTTTGATACTACAGTGATCCTTCGCCACTTTGCGCTTAGATTTTTGGGTTTCATTAACTCGTGGTTGAATATGGCTCATTATTAGTCAAAACATTTGTCGTCTTTTCTGACATTTTACGTATTTTTTCCCTAAATGTAGCATTTTCAAGCATAAAAATGGCTGAATGAACTTAAATACAAATATAAGGCATTAATTTAAAAGAAGAAGCATTCATCAGACGTTGCGATCACATGTAATATTCTACACTGGTCACTAGGTGTCAGTAATAGCCAGCGCAAGAAGTACTGTACAGAAATCGTAAGTAAAAAAGGAACTCTCCCAATGCTAACGTGTGAGTATATATTTTGTCTTATTTCTTTTTTCTGTCTACTATATGGGGTAATAGGAGAGTAAAGATGACTGTAGGAGCCAAATATGTATGTACTGTGTGACTTGCTCGCATATATAAGCCAAGGGGTAACCGCTAGTCGTCACGTGCAGATCCGGAAGGGCTTTCAAGTTTCGACCGCCGTGAGTGGAGCATTTGTGCTATGCTAACCGTGGAACTTGTGATGTTATGGGACTTTGTGCACATGCATTGTTGCGCGTTGTAAACTAGCTACTGGGCTACTATAGTGACTATTAGTGTTACTTCATGGCTGGAGGGCTCTATCCATCCATCCATTTTCTATAACGCTTCTCCTCTTTAAGGTCGCGGGGGACTTCGGGCGACAGGCAGGGTACACCGCCAGCCAATCGCATTCAGACAATTTAGAGTCTGCATGTTTTTGGATGTGGGAAGAAACCGGAGTACCCGGAGAAAACCCACACACGGGGAGAACACAAAAATGCCCAAGGGAGAATCAAACCCAGGTCTTCCCGATCCCCAGACTGTTAATGTGTTGGCCAACATGCTAACCACTAGACCACCGTGCGGCTCTAGAGGGCTCTAATCATGTTAATAACCACATTTAGAAGGTCGTTAGCAGGTTTTCTGCACTCTAATTATGAAAATATTCCACATACATAAGGAATCCTACTTTGCAGAAATAGGGTCTGGAACCAGTTAACCGCGATAAACGAGGGATAACTGTATATTTTTTTCGGATTTATCAATCTGCTAACTTTGCTAGCCAGTGGAACCAAACCCCATTTATGTTATTTTGCGGTCATTTGTCTTTATATAAAGACATAAAGTCTGAATGCAACAGTTATAATAAAAAACAACGAAGAGCTGAAGCAAAAATTCTTTGAGCCTTTGTGAGCTACTCCAAATGAGTTGGTGAGATACAGTAGGAGACCCCTGTGATAGTATCGTCATCATAAGGCTGGACACACAGTGTGTATTCATTGAAAAAAACACAAATAGTGTTTTGAGGACAAGACCTAATTAGTATAATGACAGCAAGAAAGTCAAGTTGTTCAGTGACACTTAGTGAAAAAGTTAGTACGTAGCCCATGAACGTGACATCTACTTGTGGCTTCCCCGTGGGACAATGACGAACTCAGAACGAACCGCATTGCTTGTTTGTTCTAAAAGAAAATGTCAATGTGGTAAAAAAATCACATATGGAGTCCGAAGACCAGAAGCTAGGTACAGCCAGTAGACAGCTAGGCAAAGCATGTAAACAAAAGAACAAGAACAGGTAAGGGAGTGATCAAGCATGCTGGCATCGATTGCCGTAGCCCGTGGCGAGCTCAATACACAGCGGACATGTAGGATTCTGGTTTTGTGAAAGGCGATGTTTTCTTTCGGAAATCGTCCACTATGGACCGGAGCATCCCCAAGTACAACATTTACAATTGTCAGCGCCAAACTAAACACACTCACTCACAAATGCACTTTTACTTCCTGTTTTCCTTTTGGCAACACATTTAAGCAACAAGCTACTTACTTCCTCTATCTGCTGGTTAAATATTAAGATCCGTTTTGCCTCCAGCTTGAAAAAGTTGGAACTACTCTACCTTTGTGAAACTCCACACAGTCAACAGATTGATAGATTATTTATTGGACTGGTGTTAAGTGATTGATCGTGTTGATCTGGATGAGGATGTGGTGAGGACAAGACAAACCACGTAGTATCATGTTTAGCGCTTAAACCACAGTACTAACAGTTGTGTGTCTTCTATTAAAGTTTCTGAACAACAAACAAAACAGTGTTTGCTGGCGGCATTTTTGTTTGGGATGTAAAACATTGAACTGGTTTGTCTACCTGCAAGCGATGAACGGTTGCAAATGAGCAGGTGTTTGATTGTGACGGGTGCTTCTCTTTACATTTTTACATCCCGCTTGCTGGAATTGGATGACAACCAGCTGTTAGAGGAATAGAATACTGACCGAGTAGCTGCTTTATTTTCTGTTTCACCCAAACATAGAAACCAAGGTTGTTCCTGAATGGTTGACCCGATGTATAAAATACACCTGAGACAAGGGTTAGTTGTCACACTAGTGTGAATTGCCCGTCATCAAAAAATATTTCCGTAACCATTCATACACTATATTTAAGCTTAAGGTGTTGGCTTGAAATGTAACAAAGAAGTAATCCAAGACACTTGGACACATTGTGACAACCAATACCATCGCGGGGATGGTTGTCACACACTATGGGCTTGTTCGTCACAATGTTATTTTAATGGGAAAATCTTTTTAAAAAGGCAAGAAGGCAGAAATGCATTTGAAAACTTTATCCTCTAGTCACACTAGAGGTAGAATGAGCCAGAATGCCGTTGGAATTAAAATTTGTAGTTTATTCCTGGATATTCGAAGTATATTCTAAAAGATCAGAGTGCAATTCAAATATTAGGGCCGATTCTTGTGGCCGGCCCGAATCTTTTGAGCATGTTGAAAATTTCAGAGATGGATTAGAAGGGTAAACATATTGTACGGCATTCAAAAGGTACTCTAACTGCACTCTGACTGCATTCAAAATATTCTTACGGTATTCCAGCAGCATTTCAAACATTCTGATAGCATTAAAAAAAAAAAATGCAGCCAGCTCCCGCTGAAACATCACTATGAAGCATCTCCGTGGTCACATCACTTCATACGCCAAGGATAAAAGGAGCCAAGTGGACTTCACCAGCGGCCGCCGGCGTGGACAGAAGCCCGCCAATTGTCATCACGTCATTCAAAAAGAGCCAAGCTTCTCCTGAATGTGGTTCTGCTTGATTGGTGCTGATTGGTGGCTTTACATCTCTAGGCCAGCCTCCTGCATATGTGATATATATGTGAGTCCATGTGACCACCAACCCAAGAATTTGACGACCAACTCCAACTGGAATTTCTGTAAGCATCGAGGCTAACGGCCGTGTCAAACTATTTAGCTAGCCATTAACAATGTAAACTCTAGTTTTCCCTTCACACTTTAAGGGCATCTTCTTTTTTGTTTGGAACCCATTGTTAAAAGCCTAGAAGACAAATACCGAGGAGCTGAGTATTTACAATTTGATGCGAAAAACACAAAAACTTGAGAAGACTGGTGAAGGTGAACTCTGATCCCAATTCTGTAGTGATATGACCGTGTGACAATGAACTTGGTTTATTTCACATTTTGAAAGTGTTGCTACAAACCAAATGTGTGTTTAAAAAATGTCAAATAATAAAAATGAAACCCCAAAGACCTTATATTCTTGAGGTTGAGCATCACAGAGAGGGCAGTTTAAGGAATATCAATCCTGTAAATATGTTGTTTTGCTTGTTCATGTGGTGTTTTGGTTGGATTTTAGCCACGTGCAGATTATTTGAATTTAATTGATGAATTGCATCTGTAAACAATGGAGGCAGGATGGAACGCATTCCTTGGCAATTCTAGCTAGTTTGTGATACAACAAACAACACCATGTTAGCTATGGGAAGCGTTTTTATTGCTCACTACAATGCTATTCTCCCATCCCACTAAAAAATGTAATTATAATATTTGAATCAATGTAATTTAGTTACATGATCTTCCTGAAAAGGATTACAGTGAACCATCACCAGCTCTCATCTTGTTTCCTTGCTTTGTTTTAAATTGACAAATGCTGTTGAGTTTTTGTAAGAAAGTCAAACAGTTGCCTCTTGTCCGTTGGCTAATCTCACGTTGGCTCATCACGTCTGTGAGCAAGACACAGGTGTTTTGAATATTCAGCCACAAGTTGTTTTTCCACTCTGATAGAGCACCATTGTGACTTCCTGTGCGTGGGCGTGCGCACACCAGGTGCTGGAGCCATCGCCACTGGCATGTAGAAGATATTCTACCAAGCATCGCTTACTGTGTGTGTCCCTATAAGTGGGACTCACTAACGGTACGCATTGCTTCTTCTTGCATCAGCCCGAGTATTGCTGAATTACACAAGTGTTGCTCGCCTCACCCACTTCTTTCCTGGATTGCTCAAATGCCCTGCAGCCTAAAAAAAACATGACTGTTTGGGGGAAGTAGAGGGGCTTCATACTCCGCTGAGTATAACCTAAGGAAGTAGAGGTTAAACTTCAGAAGAAGCCGGCCAAGCCAACAGGAAGCAGACACAAACCATCGCTATGAGGCCGCCGCGACACTAACAAAATCACATTCTTTCTCAGCTCTTTAGGATTATGTGCAGTCATGCATTTAACTTTTTAAATATACGGAACACTCAGTGAACAGCAAACAGATGTGAGTCGTTATTTAGCGCAATGCATTTTTTTTGTACATGCATCACATTCCCTGTAAGTGTGCCTGTCATTCACAATATACAGATACTTGCAGTGCTTGTATTCATTGCTAGCATACTTTCTGCTAGTGAGGAATGTGTGCAATGATGAAAATGGTGATAGAAAACCACACAACGTTCATATCGCCGAGATCATCACTTAAGCGTCAGAGGTATTTACTTAAGAGTTTGACTGCACTAGACAGTGGAGACGTTCATCAAGCCACAAGGCAACGTGTTAGAAAAGAGGAACATATGTCATGTGTCAGAAAGTCATTGTATTCCCTTTATTTTGAATACTCCCATTAGGATCTTACATGACAGCTAAGAAAGGTTTGACTTTTCCTGAACTCCGCAGTGATTGGAAAGTAAAAGCATAACATTTTAACCTTGTGCTGAACCTGCTGCTGCCGCTGCAAAAAAAAAAAAAAAGAAGGATTCACTGAAAAATGTCAGCACTGCTGGTGAATTTGACTCAATTTGTGTCGGCAACTTTTCTCCTGAGGGAGAGTCTTGGTAATGTACGGTGACAGGTACTCGTAGTCGACCAGGAGAGTTGGAAGCGCAAAACATGCTCACAGCTCAGAAGGCCAAGACCCCAGTAATGGATGCGACTTGTTTGTTAACGATTTGGGGAGCCAAAGCTGTCACTTTCATTTATTTTAGAGTATCACCAGTCTGAATGTGTTTTAAAGTCGTATTTTCATGTGCACATGTTTACGACCTCATTCGAATGTCCGCAGGATGCCTCAAGGCAGCGTAAGGAGAGAAAGAAGACTGTGTCTTTCAGCAGCATGCCCACAGAGAAGAAGATTAGCAGCGCCAGCGACTGCATCACTGCAATGGTGGACGGCTCTGAGCTGAAGAAGGTGCGGTCCAACTCTCGCGTTTACCACCGCTACTTCCTGCTTGACGCCGACATGCAGTCCTTACGATGGGAGCCCTCAAAGAAGGAGTCGGAAAAGGCCAAGATTGATGTGAAATCCATTAAGGAGGTTCGGACGGGGAAGAATACAGACACTTTTAGAACTAATGGAACCTATGATCAGATATCTGAAGACTGTGCTTTCTCAATTATCTTTGGCGAGAACTATGAGTCCTTGGACTTGGTGGCCAACACTGCAGATGTAGCCAACACCTGGATTACAGGACTGCGGTACCTGATCTCCTATGGGAAACATACCTTAAACATGATAGAAAGCAGTCAGAATAACATGCGTTCTTCCTGGCTTGGTGAACTTTTTAATGAAGCAGACTGTGACCGCAGTCAACACATAACAATATGTGCTGCTGTGCAGCTCGTCAAAAAGTTGAACCCGGGACTTAAAAATGTGAAAATCGAACTGAAGTTCAAGGAACTTCACAAAGTGAAGGACAAAGTTGGTTCTAAAGTGACGAGAGACGAATTTATTGAGGTCTTTCATGATCTTTGCACAAGGCCAGAAATTTATTTTCTCTTTGTTCAGTTCTCCAGTAACAAAGAGTTTCTGGATACAAAGGACTTGATGATTTTTCTGGAAGCTGAGCAGGGTATGGCACAAGTAAGTGAGGACACCAGCTTAGAGGTCATTCAGAAGTATGAGCCATCGAAAGAGGGTCGGCTCAAAGGTTGGCTCTCTCTGGATGGCTTCACCAATTATCTTCTATCTTCAGAGTGCCATATATTTGAACCTGAACACAAAACTGTATGCCAAGACATGAACCAGCCATTGTCCCACTATTACATCAACGCTTCCCACAACACGTACCTTATAGAAGATCAGTTCAGAGGTCCTTCTGATGTGACGGGCTATATACGTGCACTCAAGATGGGTTGTCGCAGTGTGGAACTGGATGTGTGGGATGGACCTGACAATGAACCTGTCATTTACACTGGTCACACCATGACCTCGCAGATTGTTTTCCGCGGTGTCATTGACATCATCAACAAATATGCCTTTGTTGCATCCGAGTTCCCACTGATACTGTGTTTAGAGAACCATTGCTCGTTGATGCAGCAGAAGGTCATGTTTCAGCACCTAAAGAAGATCCTCGGAGAGAAGCTCAACCTAGATCCTCCTAAGCCTGAAGACTGCTACCTCCCCTCTCCCTCAGAACTGAAGGGAAAGATCCTGCTGAAGGGTAAGAAACTTAGCACCAATTGTACTGCTTCTGAGGGGGAGGTGACAGACGAGGATGAGGGGGCAGAAATGTCTCAGCGAATGAGCATCGATTGTGCAGAGCAACAAACCATCGCACCCAAGAAGTTCCAGTTGTCAAAGGACCTTTCTGATCTCGTCACATTGTGTAAGTCTGTGGAGTTTAAGGACTTCCCAACGTCATTCCAGTTTCAGAAGCATTGGGAGCTCTGCTCTTTCAATGAAGTCTTTGCCAGCCGCTGTGCGAGTGACTTTCCAGGGGACTTTGTTAATTATAACAAGAAGTTTCTAGCACGTGTTTCCCCCAGTCCCATGCGGATTGACTCTAGCAACATGAACCCACAAGACTTCTGGAAGTGTGGTTGCCAGATTGTGGCAATGAACTACCAGACTCCTGGCCTCATGATGGATTTAAACATTGGCTGGTTCCGTCAGAATGGGAATTGCGGTTATGTCCTGCGTCCAGCCATTATGCGGGAGCAGGTCTCCTATTTTAGTGCCAACACAAAAGACTCAGTGCCTGGTGTTTCCCCACAGCTCTTACACATTAAAATCATCAGTGGACAGAACTTCCCCAAACCCAAAGGCTCCGGTGCAAAAGGTGATGTTGTAGATCCTTACGTGTACGTGGAAATACACGGTATTCCCGCTGACTGTGCTGAGCAAAGGACTAAAACGGTCAACCAGAATGGAGACAACCCTCTGTTTGATGAGAGCTTTGAGTTTCAGATCAACCTCCCTGAGCTTGCCATGGTGCGCTTTGTGGTGCTGGACGACGACTACATCGGCGACGAGTTCATCGGCCAGTACACCATCCCTTTCGAGTGTCTGCAGCCGGGCTTCCGCCACGTTCCGCTCCAGTCTCTCACGGGTGAGGTCCTGCCCCATACCTTGTTGTTCGTTCACGTGGCCATAACCAATCGACGAGGCGGCGGCAAACCCCACAAAAGGGGTCTGTCAGTGAGGAAGGGCAAGAGGAACAGGGAGTATGCCAGCATGAGAGTGCTGCTGATCAAGGCTCTGGATGATGTCTTCAAAACAGCCTTGCTGCCACTCAGAGAAGCTACAGACCTAAGAGAAAACATGCAGGTAAGACTCTCACATACTACCCATCTACACACCTTGAAGTGTTTTTGTGTTTACGTAGCTTCATACAAAGCATTTATATCGTTTTAGTTGTCCATCCATTTTCAGACTTGTCGCCAGCCAATCACAGAGCACACATGATGGCCCACTCGGGGTGGCTATCCACACGGAAATGTTTTCTGGTCAAAACGGCGAAGTATTTTATCGTTTCAGCCTCTCATCCACAGCACCTTGACATTGTCCTCATATTTTGTTGTCTTATACTCCATAATGACTGGCAGAAGTAATTCCACTTCTCATGAGACTTGAAAAGCCGAAGATGACAGACTTATGCGCGTGCGTTCGTTCTTCTTCTATGGTTTGGTGTATTACGCGGTTCCGCCCACATCGTGTTTGTTCACAGCGCCACACATAGGTGTGCTTGTGTATTGCATCGTTTTCACTCAATCATATATGCAACAATTTACTAATCCAGCACAGTGTGGACGCGCCAAAAAAAAAAAAAAATTCAGGAATCTTCCTGTGTAGACAGGGCGTCATGTTCACACTAACATTCATGCCTATGGACAGTTGAGAACAAACGTGTGGACTCCAGTCACAGTTCTGAGGGTTTGACTTGACAGTGTCATCAAAGACTTGCAACTTGACTTGGACTTTAGCATCAGTGACTCAGGAATTGACACAGACTTTAGTGTGATGACTTGAAAATACTCCATTTGTGTGTGTCCTTGGGCTGGGCGATTTTATCGATCTAGCAACATATGTCTTTATTTTGTTTCTTACTGCCACTGCTGTCATTATTGCTAGCATTAGCAAGTTGCAGATACGCCAACGTTGTCTCTTCCGGTTCACGCAGTCACGCAAGAGAGACTATCGGCAGTATACATTAGTTTAGCACCTCAGTGCTTAAAATCAGATTTGTGGGAGCACTTTGGCTACTTTGAATAGAAGTATGGCAGATTGAAAGCTGTGTCGTTCTCGGCAAATACCACCAAGCTTCCGGCCAACCTAAAACGTCACCATCCGGACAAGCTAATGCTAGCTGAAATGCTAGGAGGATGTTTGTCACTTGAATTATTGGCTATTTTGGGAAGGTGATGGCACTATGTTTTGAAGGTTTGAGGATGCCCGCTGACGTTGTGGAAGTTCAGTGTAAATAAAGCAACAGTCAAGAGACCTCAACACAATTCCAGTCTTCAAAATAAGAGCGCTGTGTTCCACATCCTGTTTACATGTAACAAAATAAGGGTGTCATAAAAAAATAGTTGACATTGCCTTACCTGATGGCTAGACTGGCTACCCCACACATTCAGTGTCAAGCTAAAAAAGCTGTGGAAATAACTTGATACACTTTTTGCTAACACTTCGTTCTACATTATAGCGCACTTTCTACTCTTTTCAAAGGCTTTTAAGCCACAATTTGCATTGTTTCAATAAATGGAAATCATTTTCGTGTCACATTTTTTGTATTCACTGTGTCCAGCATTAAGTTGTGGACTCTGTCCAGTCAGAGCCATATATTGTTTAATTGATGCTTTCACTGTTCACTTCATTTCATTCCACCCAAGTCGATTGAACACTCAGAAAATTCCACCAAAATCACACGGGCCCATCACATTTTTCAGAAGACGATACAACTGTATATAATCATATGTTATGGTCGGGTGAATATCTATATATTGTATCGTATCGTGAGATTAGTGTATCGCTACAGCCCTAGTGTGTTGAGTAAAATGTGTCAAAGTATTCAATTACCGTGATTTTTATTATGTAAAACTAAAATGGTCGTTACTATGTAATTTCCAGCAAGGAAACATTTTTCTTTCCACAAACCTGACTCATTGAATGCATCATCCAATCAGTTTCAAGAACAACAAGGGTGTGGATTACATTTCTCTGCACTGACTAAATCCTGAATGCTATGTCAGCACTCTTTTTGTGTGACTTTCGGTGAAGTCTTGTCATTGACGCTGGTCTTGGTATTTCAAAAATAAAACAACTCAAAATGCATTCATTGTATTTGTCCAATTGAATAGATTGTTACGTTATTAAATGGCATTTTATTTGGGAAACACAGAATATGCTTATGGCTTGTAAGGATAACTTCAGACTTGACTCCACCTGTCTTGTTTTGACTCGAGACTTGACTTGGAATTGCACGTCTTTACTTGACATCTGAGATTAAAGACTTTATACTTACCTGAGACTTGGCTTTCTCCCACCCCTCAGTTTCGAGTAGAGAACATGCAAACCCCACACAGAGATGCCTAAACATCTGAACCCTCAACCTCCTGACTGTTTAGCTTGATTTATTTCAGAAATGCATGCAGTGTTACATTGAAAATGTCACATATTCACGATGCACTGTTCAACATGTCAAAAAAGGAGCAGGTAGAAGCAATGTTTATTCAATCCTACCCCCTCTACATATCACCGCAGTCACTAATTCAGTTATAGATTTGTTCACTCTGTGTCCACATACACCAATCACAAAAAGATGGGGACATCAGGCCCCTGCGAGGCCAACATGCTAACCACGAGGTCACCGTGCGGCCCTGATATTAGTTGTATTTGTTCAGTTTTCCTCGTATTAGTTGAAATACCACAGCGAAATTCCAAGTGCCAAAATGGAAGTTGTCACTCTTCCATGGTGTCAACTTGGTGTAAAGTAGAATTTGTGGCAGGATTTCCTGGGCACAGAAGTGATTTCATCATGTTTCCTTCCCCTTCTGCAGAATGCCATCGTGTCCTTTAAAGAGCTGTGTGGCCTTTCAGCCGTGGCCAACCTCAAGCAGTGCATTTTGGCCCTTGCGCCTCGACTGAGCGGTCCAGATAGCAGCCCCCTTCTGGTGTTCAACCTTGCTGACCACTATCCCGTCATGGAAGCCCAAGCCCTGCTGCCAGAGCTTCTCAAGAAAGTTGTCACCACCTATGACATGGTGAGTAGCAGTCAGGGAAGGACACAAATGTCACCCAAGGTCGTTTTGTAAGCATTGCACAGACAGCAATTACTTTGAGGGGGAAGCCAGCGGTGCGTCCCAGCATGTATCCATTCATCAGCACAGAAAACCGACCAGCGGGTGCTCCGGTCCGATCGATAGCTTGACTTTGCTGCTCATAATGGGGACAGTAGACACGGTCGGCTAATGGTGCTGGAGCTTGGTTAAGTAATAAAAATCAATGGTCGTGCATTACGCAACATGCCACCGAGGCTTTCCCGTCTCCCTTTTTACACATCTGATTCTCTTCCAGTTATTCTTGGCACATTGAGAGCGAGCGGATGTTCTGTCAGATGCAACACAACCAGTCAGCTACTTTGAATAATTTAGCAGTTAATCAAATGCACAATGCATGCCTTGGCTGCTAAGTCAGTGCATGATGCGTATGCATTGAAGAAGTGTTACACAACCTTAGAGCATCTGGAAGGGCGGTTGTGCTCACCACACGATTAAGGTGCCAATCAGTCTTGATGGAAAGAGTCTGAGGAAAATTGAGTTTGGTGGGAGAGGGAGAAGAAACTGTGGTTCAGATGAGGAGTAAAGGACTAAGTGATATGTCTGAGAAGACAACACTGATTAAGAATTGAGGCCTCAGTGAAACCAGCAAGGGCAAAGACATGCAAATAACATAGACAGAAAACATCATTAGAAACACTGAGCCACCACTGGGAGTGACTGGGATTCAGCTTCCTAATTGGCAAAAATAGAATCTGGGTCTCCATCCTTATCCGTTAGTGTGTAGGGAAGGGAAAAGGTAGAGATGCTTACCCATGCCTTTCTGATGCCTCATTGTAGTTTCCTGCATACGACAGTGGGGTGGGATGATTACTATGGAAAGAGGACAATAAGATCCACAGGGAGAAAGAAAGCCCTGCACTGTGTACTGTACTGACACGCTTAACAGGTTACATAAAGGAACATCACATGGTTACATTTGCACAATTAACTATGTCTGAAAAGAAGCAGGGAGAAGCATTAATGCTACCCCGTCACCATGTCTACAATCATACCTCGTTTATCGTGGTTAATTGGTTCCAGACCCGGCCTCGATAAGTGAATTTCCCTGAAGTGGGATTCAATATTAACAGAATATTTTTGTAGTTGGAGGATAGAAAGCCTTTTTATGACGGGTTTGAACATTATTAGATCCCTGTAGACATGAAATAACACCCCAATAGTTACTTTTACGCTCCTATTATTCTTTGTTTACATCACATTGCGCATGCTGCTGGATCTCTGCATGGCCACCACTAGCATAGCAAGCTACCGAGCTAACTAGTTAGCCTCTCCTATTTACTTCTTGTAAACTTAATTTGGAATGAAGTGGGGCCAGAAGGACAAATAAGCCAAAAACGTACCACTTCCACACAAAATAAGACGAGAACCTTTTTTTTCACTCGATCTCAACCACGGCATGTCGGCTTGGCTCTGCTGGCTCAGTAACCAATCTTCATGCAGTGTGAGAAAGTGTAATCTAACGTCATGTCTCATAACATTACTGAGGCCTGGTGACCAGAATGCTACATATAACAATATTTTTTTTACTAATAATAGGCCATAGTCAACCATGAAACAGCCATCATTTCATTCAATGTAGTCAGGGACTGTATTACTAAGTCTTTACACCGTAACTTTTACATGCTGACATTTGCAATATTTCCTTTGCTTACATGTTGCCATTTACATTATTGGTGCTCATAAATGAATGTGTTTATTGGTATTGTCAACCACTCCCACTCTCCCCACCCTCCGCAAAGCTGTAAGCCTTGGGGACAGAAGATGGTCTTCTTTTCACTCATGGGGGAGGTAATACAGCATGTGAGTGTTAACTGCAGCTGCAGCGATTGCTCTGCCAGGGCTGCTGCTGCTAACATTTACTGTATCACTTGGTGCAGTCACCTAAATAATAATCGCCTTTATAAACATAAACCTCCACTGTGCTGTAGGGATGTCACAAGATATCGTGAGATTAAAACATGACGAGTTCTCATTCAGTCTCGTGGGCACTAGGACTAGGATGACAAATTACGTAATTAATTCATCGCACAGTAAATGAAAATGAACTCAATGGTTTTGCTGTCCTCAATACAATATATTATGTATACTGTATGTTTTCCTCATCTCTTGCCTCCAAACACGCATGAAGAGGGTTCACTCTGCGCATTGCTTTCAGCACCTTGGCTCTTTGTCTCGGTGGGTGTAGGCGGGGCCGGGAGCATACGCACAGAGTGCAGAAGAGTGTAGTAGAGCAATGCAAGGTAACATATTAGAATTGAAATGAGTAGATTGCAATATATTGTCTATTTTTAGACTTGTGAGGAGCAATGCAAGGTAACGTATTAGAATTGAAATGAGTAGATGGCAATATATTGTCATATTTTTTCATTGTACTTGTCTCGTGGCACCCCTACTGTGCTGTGTTCTCATTCTTTAAATGCGCCACATCTGAAATGAACATATTTGGGGTGTTTCCATTTTTCCCGCCCTGACATGTCCCTCTGTGATTCCACTCCCAAGGTCAGGAGGATGCTTGATGCGCTTTTCTAGCGAGTACCTCTCCCTGGCGCTCTCCTTGACTGGTGTTGCTACTGAAGCGTATGTTTACCTGCATATACAGTGGTATGAAAAAGTATCTGAACCTTTTGGAATTTCTCACATTTCTGCATAAAATCACCATCAAATGTGATCTGATCTTTGTCAAAATCACACAGATGAAAAACCAGTGTCTGCTTTAACTAAAACCACCCAAACATTTATAGGTTTTTATATTTTAATGAGGATGGCATGCAAACAATGACAGAAGGGGGAGGAATAAGTAACTGAACCCTCACATTTAATATTTTGTGGCCCCCCCTTTGGCAGCAATAACTTCAACCAGACACTTCCTGTAGCTGCAGATCAGTCTGGCACGTCGATCAGGACTAACCTTGGCCCATTCTTTTCTACAAAACTGCTGTAGTTCAGTCCGATTCCTGGGATGTCTGGCATGATTCGCTGTCTTGAGGTCATGCCATAGCATCTCAATGGGGTTCAAGTGTGGACTTTGACTTGGCCACTCCAGAACGTGTATTTTGTTCTTCTGAAACCATTCTGAAGTTGATTTACTTCTGTGTTTTGGATCATTGTCTTGTTGCAGCATCCATCCTCTTTTTAGCTTCCACTGTCTGACAGACGGCCTCGGGTTTTCCTGCAAAACATCCTGATAAACTTTTGAATTCATTTTTCCATGAATGATTGCAAGTTGTCCAGGCCCTGAGGCAGCAAAACAGCCCCTAACCATGATACACCCTCCACCATGCTTCACGGTTGGGATGAGGTGTCGATGTTGGTGAGATGTTCCATTTTTCCTCCACACATGACATTGTGTGTTCCTCCCAAACAATTCAACTTTGGTTTCATCAGTCCACAAAATATTTTGCCAAAACTTCTGTGGAGTGTCCAAGTACCTTTTTGCGAACATTGAACGAGCAACAATGTTTTTTTAGACAGCAGTGGCTTCATCCGTGGAGTCCTCCCATGAACACCATTCTTGGCCATTGTTTAACATATAGTTGATGTGTGCACAGAGATATTGGACTGTGCCAGTGATTTCTGTAAGTCTTTAGCAGACAATCTAGGGTTCTTTTTTACCTCTCTGAGGATTCTGCGCTGAACTCTTGGCGTCATCTTTGGTGGACGGCCACTCCTTGGGAGAGAAGCAACAGTGCCAAACTCTCTCCATTTGTAGAGAACTTCTTTGACTGTCGATTGATGAACATCCAGACTTTTAGAGATGGTTTTGTATCCTTTCCCAGCTTTATACAAATCGATAATTCTTGATCGCAGGTCTTCAGACAGCTCTTTTGAGCGAGCCATGGTGCACATCAGACAATGCTTCTCATCAAGACAATTCTTACCAATTCTGTGTGTTTTATAGTGGGCAGGGCAGCTTTAAACCACTCATCAGTGATTGGGCACACACCTGACTTGAATTGTTTGGTAAAAATTGGTTTCAATTGCTCTTTAAGTCTTCTTAGGCAGAGGGTTCAGTTATTTATTCCTCCCCCTTCTGTCATTGTTTGCATGCTATTCTCATTAAAATATAAAAACCTATAAATGTTTGGGTGGTTTTAGTTAAAGCAGACACAGTTTTTTCATCTGTGTGATTTTGACAAAGATCAGATCACATTTGATGGTGATTTTATGCAGAAATGTGAGAAATTCCAAAAGGTTCAGATACTTTTTCATACCACTGTATGGCAACCCTCTTTAGGACATTTGAAAAGTCACAAAGCAGCCAGCATAACTGTCTGCAAGTCTGCACACTCAATTTAGGCTCAGCTTAGCACCACAGGAGCTAAACTTCCACATCTTCCACAGATGTCAGCGTCATGATGTGCTTCTGTGACTCACTCTGATGTTTTGACGTTTGCTTCTTGTGTTCTAAAATTACCTGAGGAGCATTTTCTTTTCAAAAATTCGGGCCAAAGCGAGCTACATGCCTTGGCGTTGAGGGTGAAGGAAGACTGGTAGCTTTTAATAGAAGCCTCTTGTGTCTCCTTCCCTCTAATTTAGGCTTTCCACAACAACCTCGCCCACAGACCTTCCTGTAATAACAGCTGGAGTCTGTGAGACCTCCCTGCACGGAAAACCACAGCGAGACGACTTGGCTCGCGACACTAATGCGAACATTGTGTTTGTCTCGTCTCAGGTGATCCAGACCAGCAAGACTCTACTAGAGAACTCGGAGGGGGTCTACGAGAGGATCCTGCAAACCCAGAAAGCAGGTGAGAGATGGTCAGATGACAGGAGAGCAAACACTCAGTGAAAAGTGCTCACATTCATTTCATGCCTGGTTTCCTGCAGCAACACCATGTTTGAGAACAAACACATAGGAGAGCAGGTAGATCTGATTACACGTGTTGGCATAAATGCAATTAGCCAAGAGTTCATTCCAGTTGCTCTTTGGAGAGCGTTCACTTCAGTCATGGTCTCTGTTTTAGTTGAAGGCTTTGGTGTAAGCAGGCGGAGTCAACATCAGGTCTAAAAGACGCGATCATATTTCAAGTTTCTCTGTCATTAACTCTGTCATTAATGTGCTTTGAGGTCCTCATTTAGTCAGAGTTCACTGTTTAGTCAGAGTTCACTGTTCAACTTCACTGTTGACTGAAAAATCATCATTTTTATGTTCTTTCTTATGGTGGTCCATCTTTCTCAGTGGTTACCCTTCTAAAACAGTTCAGGATATTTCAATCTATGGAAGATGCTATTTGGTCTCCTCTTCCTCTTCTACTAAGCATCTTTTCAAGCTGTGCGGCTCTCCAGGATGTGATGCAACTGTTATTCTTACACACAATGTGTGAGCCCCGTTTGACAAATGCTTCTTTGGCAGTCATCACTTTTGCTAGCAACCAGTAGTCCACCCCGGAGTGAGAGTATAAACAATTAGCCACCCTTTGGCTCAGTGAAGTCAAACATTATTCTTGGATTATAAACATGTGGCAAACTCATAAAGGTCAAGGTTACAAAATCAAATCCCCTCAGAGGTGTTTGTACATGCAGTGTGCAGCGTGGTGTCAGAAGTGGGTCACAAACCCAATTCCTACTTTACATCAACAGTATGGTTCCTGCAGCAGCAGCCGTTGAAGTTGTGAATAATCCATCACAAACAGCTCAGACACTCTCTCCTTGAGAAAATAAAAGCCTCAGCAGCATCAGACTCCCATTTAAATATATCAAGTAAAATAAAAGCCTGAGCGGTGTCGGAGGTGCGGACGTCCTCCACGTCAGCCAAGTTCCAATTCGCTTTGAGCGCCGCTGTTGTTCCTCTGCTCGTTTTTTTAATCAAAGAAAAGGCCTTGCGTAAGCAGTGACAATAGAGGCGCACACACACACACACACACACACACACACACAGAAAGAAAAAGGGGCCTGTGGGGTGTTGCTAAAGCAAAAAGCAAACACAGCTAAGTCCCCAAAATTAAGAGTTGGTTGTGATAATCTCAGTCAAAGTGAACAAGCTCAGCGTGTGTAAGCCAAAGCTACAAAACACTGGAAGCAGCTCAACCGTCTCTGCCGTCTCCAGACAGTTTAGATATCCAACAGTGTGTGATGTCTAATTATCTCACACACACACACACACACACACACACACACACACACACACACACTAAATCTACCTGCTTAATATTGAAACCTCTTAATGTAGTATTCATAGTTGCAAACAACAGAGATTGCTCGCTAAATTAGAGTTTGCAGCTCGTGATGGCATTTGGATCTCCCTCGTGGATTGTATATTTTCATTGTAAGTCAGCTGGGATTGGCTCCAGCATGCCCCCGTGACCATAATGAGGAGAAGCGGCATAGAAAATGGATGGATGGATGTCAATGTTTGCCTTATTTTTCACGTGTTGAGATGATTTGATGCTGTATCTTGACCATGACCACGAAGGAGTAAGATCTCGACACGCATGGAAGGCATACGAAATATCTGAACGTGCGTTGGCCGCACTAATTACGTATTGTATGTGGGGTGCATGTGTGGCGCATGACAAACACAGGAGTTGGCAGCGTGACCTGCAGTGCTATTTTGGCACGCTTGAGTCACCAAAATAGTCTGAGGCAATCTGTAGTTTGTATAAAAAGCTACCTGCTGCACCATGTGGGCATACAAATATCTACGAGCAATACCCATGCCATAAAAAAACACCCATATATTCCGGCCACAAGGAATGCTGGGTAGCTCCCAACGTTTTGCCGTGTCTGTCGCATTTTTGCTTGATTGCAGCATATGTTGAGGAGGTCGTCATAGAAGTAAACGAGGAGGAGTTAACATGCTCTTCCTATCCAGTGTTTTATTGTTCATAGTTCATATTGTTGTTGAAGCTGGACTGGCCAGCATGCCTTGCGGCATTTGGAAATAACAGTTTCACGTTATGGGTTATGTTCAGCGCTTAGTTGTTGATTTATGTGTTGCGTTAACGTGCTATGGATGTGTTGTGTTTTCGTTTTGTTGCACTGTCAGCAAAATGTCATTCTACTTGGTGCCACCTATATATAGATGCCCCCACCTCTCCACTCCCTCCTTTATTAACCCAATGTTGCCCGCAAGTCAAAGTGTGCCCACCTCTGTTGTATTGACACTGCTTCAAACTCCGTGCAAGACTCAACACTGCGTTGTTCAAAAGAGCAACACACTACAACACCTTCCACAGAAACACGATTTAAAACAATAGTAAAGTGTAAAGTCAAGTGCATTGGTTAGGAACACATACATCAGGAGAAAATCGGAACGTAACACATTGTGAACATTGCGACATATTTTTGATCTTGAAACAATGTCACTTCTGTTATTATCTGAATTTTGATGACAAAAAAACTGGAGAAATAACTAAAATGTGTTGGGAGGACAATGAGGTGTTATACTTGGGAATCAGAGCAGCTGAAACGCAAGTTCCACTGTTTTGTGTTATTTATTTCATCGTCTTTTGCATGCCACAAAGTGCCGAGGCAAAAACAGGCTGAAATGGACATCAGGTCATGTTTTATACACAACAGACACAAAGAAAATGTTCAACACCTCATGTTTCCCCTTTTTATTTGGGCCTCATGCTCCTCAAAGTGAGAGCAGCCTTTACTTTCTATAGTATTGTCCCTTGAGATGAAAAGCAGAAACTGGTGCTACACTGGAGTGTAGCCGTGGTCCGACAAATTGTGTAACGCCGTCTTTGCCATGTAGTTGTTCACGTAGATAGATTTATATCCCACGCGGAGGAAGTTTGAGAGAATTGAGGTCAGCCGATGGAGTGTGTCTGCGTTTAACTCAACATTTGCTGTCCTTGCAGAATCATGCTGCAGAGAATGAGCTTCCCTCCTCATTGCCTGCCAGACTCTGTCCAGTGTTGCTAGGCAACCTCTCCCCTGTGTGTGCGTGTGTGAGTGTGTGTGTGTGTGTGTGTGTGTGTGTGTGTGTGTGTGTCAGATTAACGTGTGCACCTTAAGCAGCTTGTAGTCATAAAGCAGACGTCTAACGAAAGCTTGTTAAGGTAAATAAAAGAAAGTAAAGTATATTGAAGGTAAAGAGTATGAAGGTGTCCTACGGTGGCGTGTTTGTGGAGGTTAAACGTGCGTGTCCGCGTCTTCGGCTGGTGTCAGCCTTGAGAGGCTATAAAACAACCCAACACCTCGCAGGTTATGGCAATTTGCCACCAAGGGGGTCTCTCCTCCTTGTTTCCATGGCAACAGCACCAACAGGAGCCGGGAGCAGCGGCTCCAGCTGATGGAAGCGCCACCAGCGTGAACGCGTCTCGCACTTGAGCGTGCAGAAGTGTTCACACT
The DNA here is from genome assembly GCF_027744805.1 of Dunckerocampus dactyliophorus. Lineage (NCBI taxonomy): Eukaryota > Metazoa > Chordata > Actinopteri > Syngnathiformes > Syngnathidae > Dunckerocampus > Dunckerocampus dactyliophorus. The sequence continues at coordinate 32,154,259 of NC_072825.1, read as the reverse complement.
CCACGTGAAAGCAGCAGCGAGCGCTCCAGGAAGCCAATTGTGGCCCTTTACGGCAACTTTGAGCTCTTTGTCGGTGAACGTCACACGCGTGCACCTTTTTGTTTTGTTTTTTTCTCCTACCTACATTTCCTCCTCATCACACAGCGTGCATGATTGTGCACTTCTTTGTTCCTTCCTTTCTGGCTTTCCAGCTGGAGGCTTCTTTTCGGCAATAAAAACAGCAATAACAGTCTAATTCATTATACCCCCCAGACACACACACACACACACACACACACACACGCAGTGAGAGAACAGGAATTGTGCAGAATGCGGTCACAGCAAGCCAGTGTTTACCTTCGTGTCTTCACAGTGACAACACATTGTAACAGGCTGTTACTAGAGGTGGGTGATGCTGTAGATTTTGAGCCAATACCAGGTAAATACAGGGCCAGTATTGCCGATACCAATTTTTCAAATCATTGAGTAATTTTTCAAAATAAAAAAAACAGGACTAATGTTTTTTTTGTTGTTTGTTTGTTTGTTTTAAACGTAAAAAAATATTTTGTACAAAATATTCATCAGGGAATAAGTCCTGGGACACAGAATTTACTTGACTGGACTTGCTCAAAAAATTGTATGCCATAAAAAGGAATAATTGGAGAATTTTGTTGATATACTTGCATTGTCTCATCCATATTGTTAAATTGTTCACAAATAAGTGCCTCGATACAATTTTTTTTTTTTTTTCATTTATTTGATATAGTGTTCCCTTCGCTCCATCGAGGTTCATCTATGGCAGACTCGCCTGCTTTTTTTCCTTTTTGTACAGAGTATAAACGCTGTTACAGGCCGAGCTTGGCCCTTTAAGAAGAACTGCATTGTGGGAAATTGAGTGTTGTAGTTCTGTACTTTAGCACGAGACGGGGGGCCTCTCTGTTCTCTCTCTTCTGTCTGCACCACCCGTTGCGGTCTGATTGGCTGTAGACCATTGTCAATTGATCTCCTTTGTGCCATCTCTTGTTGTGGTCATGGCTAGCAAACTACCTAACCGTGTGAGCTGCTTGCTAACCGCGTGTGACACTCAACGCTGTATGGTTGAAAGTTTTTTCCCCGACAAAACCCGCAATGTCGACGAAATGTTCTGCGCCCAAAAGGCAGAGGAAGCCAGTCATCACACAAAAAGTTGGACTTGCGGACATGCTGAAGGAAGGCTTTGACAGAATACTGTAAATCAGGGGTCACCAACGTTTTTCCTTGTGAGAGCTACTTTTACAAAATGAAAATGGCCAAGAGCTACTCTTTTTTTGTAACATTTATTTTCAGAGCTTATTTTAAACCCAAACAAAGTGAATATGCTTGTTTTACCAGAACATGAACAAAATGCTGGTGTCCACAACTCACATTTTGTATTTCAGAATGCACTTCTTTCTACTCTTCTTTCATTAACTGAAAACCTGAATGAAAAGCAGGCTTGCGGTCACCTCATGTGGTCGTGGGGCCTACCTGGTGCCCACGGGCACCATGTTGGTGACCCCTGCTGTAAATTAATCTTCAGTTCATGCAAGACGAGGACGATTCAAATACAGCAGGAGCAATATGTTTCAACAGGGATACAAAAGCTCTATAGGTATACCCAAACGGTGCCAGGACGAAGAGGAGCGATTGGAGGAGTGAATTATGCGCAAGTCACTGAATAATTTCTTGAGAGAAATGTGACAAAATGTTAATGCCTGTCTGGGGAAAGTGTATAAAGTGTATGGTGAGGGCTTTTACAGCCTTAAAACATATAGAATTGTAAAAAATATAGTTAGCTACTGTGTGGATTTCACTGATCGGGGGCTATTTTGGGAACCTATCCCCCGCAAGAAACAAGGGAGCACTGTATTAATGAATGGATTGTCTATTTAGATACAGTCAAACATGTCTATAGCGGCCACTAAAGGGAAACGGCAAAAGTGGCCCCTATAGACAGGTTGGCGGCCATTTTGAATTTGTGCACACACATATTAACAAGTATTCACAAAAAGACTGGAGCAAAACCAAGAGACATGGGGGAAAAGGCTCTGTTGACACATAAACAGGTAGGTAAATCTAGGTAATAACAACAATAACAACAATGACCCAGCGCCGCACATTCGACGGCGCTGGCCTTTTATCCGCCACAAATGTTAATTGACCGCAGCTGCGCGGCCACCAGGCATGAAGCGGATGCCTCTTCCTCCCCGGGGAAGGCACAGCCTGCCAAATAAGAGCGCAGGACAGCAGACGCTCGCTCCTGTCCTGCAGAACGTCACAAATTTCCATCTTTGATTTTTTTTAAAACACGATTTTAAAAGCAAGAAATAAAAATTTTAGTGAACGAGCCCGAGGATATATGTACAGGATATGCGTGAAGCAGTCATGAATGGGTGTGTGCGTGAACAATTGAGTGGGGAGGAGGTGCGAAGATCGTCGTAAAATAACAATACCATCACTCCTTTCTTATTGAATGGGCTTCTAATCTCTAATTAGTCGGCAATTAAGTGATAACTTAGATGTTTTATTCAGGTATTTTGGCTATTTTAGAATCTATTTACGGCATTGCAAAGTGGGAAGATTACTGTTTTGGCCGTCATTGAATCTTTTCAGGGCGGCATTGCAAAGTAAGAAGACGGCTTTTTAATGTCAAACTAGGACTCAGTAATTAAAGTCTAAACACAACGGCTTCATTGCTTAAAAAATGAAACTTTTTCATGCATGAAGCTTCTGCTTGATTCGGCATTTTGGCTGCTATATGCGGTCAGATATTGTCCAAGGGATACAAAATGGGTGACTGCTATACACAGGGTCTATAAGTATACTGTTGCAAATACAACAAACCCACAGATATTTATGAAAACAAACAGACAAGAACTGAAAGATACCCGTCTCAACGCTGGTATCGATAATATCAATATTTGGATCGTTGCGCCTGCCTCTACTGTTCTACCTTGTAGGTTTGTAACTGTGAACCAGACATATGAACTGAATGGAAATGATTCCAATGGTTTCTGAAGCATGAGTCTGCGCTTTCCAGTGATGTATGGGTCATTATTCAAGATTGAAGAGTTTTATTGTCATGTGCATGGTAAAACAGGCAGTTATACTATGCAATGAAATTCTTATTCTGTTCATTCTCCCAAGAAAAGAAAGAAAACACAAGCAAATGAATAAGAACATCAGAAACATAAATACCAATAAATTAAGTAACAACAACAGAAGAGACATTAATACAAATAAATAAATAAATAAAGTGCTATGAGTGTGTGCATGTGTTGCGTGCGGCGTGTGCGAGTGCTTCGTTGAGAAGCCTGATGGCCTGTGGGTAAAAGCTGTTTGCCAGCCTTGTGGTCCTGGACTTCAAATTCCTGTAGCGTCTGCCTGACGGTAGGAGTGTGAATAATGAGTGTTGTGGATGTGTGCTGTCCTTGATGAGGTTATGAGTTCTTCGTAGGACTCTAGTTTTATAAATGTCTTGCAGTGAGGGGAGGGCTGCCCCAACAATGTTCTGTGAGGTCTTGATCACCCGCTGGAGTGCCTTCCTATCACGTGTTGTACAGTTACCGTACCAAACAGTGATGGAGGCGGTAAGGACACTTTCCATAGTGCATCTGTAGAAGCAACTCAGGATTGTGGTGGACATGCCAAATTTCCTCAGTCTTCTCAGGAAGTACAGTCTCCTTTGGGACTTCTTCAGAATTTGTTGGGTGTTGTGAGACCAGGTGAGGTCCTCGCTGATGTGTGTGCCAAGGAACTTGAAGGTTTTCACCCTCTCCACCTCAGTCTCATCAATAAACAGGGGTCTATGCGGCTCCTTTTCCCTTGTTCTTGGGTCGATGATCATCTCTTTAGTCTTATCTGTATTGAGAAGGAGATTGTTATCACGACACCAAGCTATGAGGTCCGCCACCTCGCTTCTGTATGATGTTCCAACACCACCAGTGATCAGTCCGATGACTGTAGTGTCATCCGCAAATTTAATGATGCTGGTGTTGTTCTGGGAGGCCACGCAATCGTAGGTGAAGAGCGTGTAGAGGAGTGGACTCAGCACACACCCCTGTGGGGTCCCAGTGCTCACAATTCTTGAGCTGGATGTGCGATTGTGGACTCTGACTGACTGTATTATGCTAATCATAGAGACTACGCCACTGCAGCTCCAGGAAACGAGGCTTTGATAGAAAGCAGAGTGGGTGGGAGTCAGCAGCTGCAGTCCGTGTTGTGACTGAGAGACTGTGAGCTTTGTACTACCAATACTTTCGAGATTCAGTGAATCCTAGTTCATGTTGTACATCCCACACTAGGGATGTCCTGCTCCCATCTTCAGGATCGGGATCGGCTGCCGATCCACTGTACTTTTGAAGAACGGATCAAATCGGCTTCCGCCACAAGATCGGTGCTGTGGATCCGGTTGCCGTATAATATTCGTGACTCAGGGTCGCACTCCAACATGGTAGGTGCGGTAATGCGCCTCAAAGCTTGTTGCCACTCAACTCCCCCCACCCGCAAGAAGAAGAAAACACACCACCACCATGCAGACATGTCTGTGGTGTACCGTGGTGACGGTAGTTTCACGTTGGATGTTGGATATTGGGCTCTGTGGCTTCTCTCTCACTGGGCCTGGACTGCTGTGTCATGGTGTGGGGAGCTCTCATGGGAAGTGCTGCTCTAACCGCTGTTTTTTTATACTAGGGACCGTCAATAAATGACTACTGCATTGAAGAGAGTTTGTTAAAGAAAATGTCATATATTCTAAATGGATCTACAGTATAACCATGTCACATGATTAGTCCTACCCTAAAAGTATTTTCCATTTTGATCTTTTATTGGATATTTTATTGTAACCCTGACTCAAAGAGGTATGTTCCAAAAGCCAAACAATATTGTTGGTCATGCTGTGGGTTTAAAAAGCACATTCAGCAATACTTTGCTTGCATTACTTTTAATGCTATTTTCATACTCACATTCAATTCACAGCTTGCAAAGGCAAGACTATGTACAACATCAGACACGCTATACTTACACTTCCTTTGGAAAGCTTTACAAATAATGTAACTATGGCCTCAAATTGCAAGTTCATAAAAATACAACCTTGTGACCCAAATAAAGCCTCAAATACTGTAGGTCTATGTACAATTATTCCACTAAAAGTAATACATGACTAAGCTTAACACGCATCAATAAAATCGTTTTTCTGTCTTGCAAACATAAATCATTTGTCATGTGCTGAATTAAAGCATAACCCAGACATCAGCAACGCACGTAAGGAGACATGCCAGCATGGCATCATGAAGGCAGCGTTGGCCGCCAACTCCATCTTGAGAGTTAACCACTGTCCTTAGGTCGGTTAAATGCTAACCGAGTTTTGGACAACAAGATAACTGTTCCGTTAAAGTTGGTTAAGTCTACTCAAACAGTGGTTTAAAAAAAATTAATATAACAGTTTTGAACAAGCCGGTGCAGCACTTTACACTTCCAGGATTCCAACTATAGGTGTTATTGCTAAGGTGCTACAGTGCTAAAGTATTAATAGTCTCTCATCTTCTTGTACAGCGATGGAGTTCCACCAGAACCTCAATGACCTGGCCGTGAAGGAAGGCCTGAAGGGCAGGAAGCTTCACAAGGCTGTGGAGAGCTTCACGTGGAACATCACCATCCTGAAGGTGAGAAGCACAGCTGACCTGTTGTGCTGAGAAGTCCTTCTTGCAGTGATGCTGTGAACTATTCAGCCAAATGCCGCAGGTCCCACTTAGCCTTCCAGAAGCGCACGAAGATGACACGTAAGCATGACGTCTCACGTGACGCCTCACTCTGACGTCCTCCCCCAGGGCCAGGCGGACCTCCTGAAGCATGCCAGGAGCGAAGTCCAGGAGAACCTCAAGCAGATCCATTACGCTGCCCTGACATGCAACCTGAGCAAAGGCAGAGCAGATGGCGGCAGACGCAGCCTGGAGGTCATTCCCGAGAAGGCTACGGCCGAGGAGGAGCTCACCACCACTGATGACGACGACAACTGAAGATGCTCCAGGACCTTCTCTCCACTCCCGTTGCCCTCGCCGTCGCTCCAGAGTATTGTCACATTCCACTAACATGCCCAACGTAACAATGTCCTATTTAAAGTTACTGTAGGTCTTTCTGCTGAAGAATCAACAGCGGAACCTCCAAAGCCCAGCACATGAAGTATGGTGCTGTCATGCATCATAAAACCTTGAAGAATTGGACAGGAAGCGTTTTAAGTAGCATTTTTCATACAATAACGTGCGTAAGTAGAAGTTAACCACGGTAAAATACATTACGATGAAGTGAAATGTTCCATGCAGGCTTCTGAAAAACTCCCACTTTTATTCACAATCGTCAGTTCATCAAACAGGAAGTAGATTCAAATTCAGATCCAAATTAAAGGAAGTAGAATTGAAATCCCAGTTGATCATTTTGGCGTATTCCAGAATCATGTTTGACCACATGATCCATACATGACTCTTGTACATACTGTATATCATAGTATGTACAGTGTATGTATAGTACTGTATATATAGCATCTTGTACATACTGTATATCATAGTATGTACGGTATATCATAGTATGTGCAGTATATGTATAGTACTGTGTGTATATATAGCATCTTGTACATACTGTATATCAGAAATATTATTACTATGCTCGTCATGCACATACTGTATTTTACAGTAATTAACAGCAAATGTTTTTAGAGACCAGGGTGGTCCAAAGTACGGCTGCACGGTAGCAATAAAATCATAAACCAAAAATAACTCAGCAAAAATGGGAAGAAAAGAAGCTGAAATGTTGCTACTTCTGACTCATATTAAGGCTCTAAGTCTTGAAATGTATATCAGGTTTTTTCTTAGCCTGTTTACAAAGTGTAAAAGTACATAAAAATATGAAAGTGACGCATCCTTTGATTTTCGGTATGAGTCCCTCTGTGGAAAAACAATGAAGAATAAACGCAACCTTCTATAAAACATGAATTTCATGTATTCAAACATACAAATGATGGAAAATGGTTTGAAAAAGACTTCATTTCCCAGAATGCTTTACTTTATCCCGAAGCATTTTGACCAATTCTTCCTGTTACATGGCTGTAAGGATTTATTGCATTGGTTAGTGTTCCCTCGCTCCGTCGCGCCTTCACCTTTTGCTGACTCGCTGTTTTTTTGTGCAATTTTAGTGCCTTTTGGTTTTTGTTTTTTTTGTTTGTTTGTTTGTTTTACAGCATATGAATGCTGTTACAGCACGAGCCTGACCCTTTAAGAAGAATTGCTCTACTCTCTTGGCTGTAGACCAATGTCAGTCAATGTCCTTCATACTGTCTCTTCTTCTTGTCATGGCTAGCAAACGAGCTAACTGTGTGAGCTGCTTTCTAACAATAGAAGAACCAGAAGAAGCTAGCTGCGTGTGACTCTGAACGCTGTATGGTTGCAAGTTTCCCTGACAAAAACCACAATGTCGACCAAATGTTCTGCACCCCAAAGGTAGAGGAAGCCAGCCATCGCACAAAAAGTTGGACTTGTGGACATGCTGAAGGCGGCTGTAGTGTGTCTTTATGGAATACTGTCGTTTAATCTTGGATTCATGGAGGACTACAAGGAGGAGGAAAATACGATGATGGGAGCAATATGTTTTAGCAAGGATACAGACATCATGCTACAGCCCAACGGTGCCAGGACGCTGAGGCACGGTCAGATGAGTGAAATATGTGTGAGTCACTTAATCATTTCTCGTGTCCAACCTGGTAGGTTGAAATGTGAACTTTGAGTGTTTAAACGAGAGAAATGTGATCAAATTTTAATGCTTGTCTGAGAAAAGTGTATGAAGTTTATGGTGAGGGCTTTTACAGCCTTAAAATACACAGTATAGAATCTTCTTAACAGTGTAGAAATATATAGTTGGCTACTTTGTGGATTTCACTTACTGCGGGCTATTTTGGGAACCTGTCCCCGCGATAAACGAGGGAACACTAATGCTCATTTTGAACTGAGCAGCCAGACACTTCCCTACGTCACAATAAGTTCCATTTCCTGTGCTATGGCTATCATCGCACTTTTTCCAATGTGCTGTTTTTGAGGTGTTGGAGGTTCTGTTGTAAATGATTCTGGCATGGAAATCACCCTTTCTCTGTGCATTTAAATAAGGTAGCGCTTGTTCTGGTCGTGTAACGACTAGTTAAAGACTCGGTGGACCAGAGAGACACACACACACACACACACAGATTTTCCTTAAAGCACAATTCCGAATGTAAAAGTGAAACGAAGAAATGTTTACATTCCTGAACTTGCTCTTGTGTGACGTGTAGATATGGAGTGACCTGTTACTTTTTTGTCATTTTATTACTGTACACTTGGAAAAAATGATTTATTTTAGAGAGAGAAAGAGAGAGAGAGATTAAAATTTTTATTTTTATTTTTTTAGACATGTTACCAGGAAGGCTCGCCAACCAGCATGAGCAGAACACACTGCGGACTTTTCATGATTATTTTTTTTTTACTTTACCTCCTGTGTCAGGGTGCTACACGAAAGTTTACTCTGTTCTCTTGAATTCATCCTTCCATGGGTTTGCTGGATCACCGTATGGTTCTTGCTGCAGTTTTCCCCACAAAGGCCTCGACAAATCCCCAGTAAAGACCAGGGAAAAACCTGTGAGATGTTTCCAGTTTGAATGAAATTAGCTAAGTCAAACTGCCTAATGACAATAAACAAGACGCCCTTCATTTTCTACACTGCAGAGTGAGGCGTCTTCCTGAGCAAAGCTCTCTTTGGCTGAGCGTGCCCACACAGGAATGGTCCAAGTCCACAATGAAGCAGCAAAAACTAGAGTTTTCTTCTCGCATGCTGGCTGAGAAGCTACAGTAAACGAAACGACCCATTTTCCTAACGGTTGGTGCCATTGCTTTTTGTTTTCTTAATGTCCACTTGTCCACTCCAACAACACAAAATGCTGTCTTTGGGTTTCTGTGCTGCAAGAATGAAAAGCGTTTCAACTCTTCATCGGTTCCATCTTTAAAAAATAAATAAAAGTGTGATAAATACTGATAAAAACATGTATGCACAGAAAGGTGGAAGCATATGGTTGTCTGAAATGTCTTGCTAAAGCAAAGACTGAAGGACAAAAAAGGTCACTCTGGTCATTAGAGGATCTTTGACTGGTGTTTCTGCAGAAACAGCAGAGAGCTTGTGTCTATGATCTTTGGAGTTTGTGCAGAAGATTCCTTAAAATATAAGTACTCTGGTCATTCGAGGATCTTTGACTAGCTTTTTAGCAGTCAGAAGAAAGAGCAGAGAGCTTCTTTAACTGGAATGTTTGCAGCAGATTCCTTAAAAAGAGCAATGTTCCTGTCAGATACAAGATCTTTGACTGGCATAGATTCCTATAAACAGCCAAGCGCTCCTGAGCGTTGATGCAGCAGATTTATAAAAACGGCAGAAAACGCTTTGACTAGTGCATTTGCTGTAGATACCTCAGCATAGCAAAGTACTCATGTCATATATACGATCTTTGACTAGCGTTTCTGCAATAGGTCCTTAGAAACAGCAAAGTGCTCCTGTTGTAGGATCTTTTGACTCATGTTTTTGCAGCAAATTCCTATAAAACGGCAATGTTTCTGTCAAATAGAAGATCTTTGACTGTGTTTTCTATAGATTACTATAAAAAGCCGAGCACACCTCTACAGCGGTTTCTGTAACAACAGCGAGTGTTACTGTCATATAGCGAGGATCTTTGCCTAGCCTTTTTACATACTGTAACAGTAGAAAACTGTCACATACTGTACATCTGCAGTAGATTCTTGGAAACAGCAGAGAGCTCCTGTCATGTCTTACACTAGCATTTGCAGCAATGTTCTGTCACATAGAAGATCTTTGACTTTTGCAAGTTCTTAAAACCAGCAGAGCACTCCTTCTATATAGCAAATCTTTGACTGGCATTTTGCAGCAGGTTCTTTAAAAACAGCAAGCGTTCCTGTCATATACAGGATGTTTGACTTGCGTTTCTGCAGTAGATTCTTAGAAACAGTAGGCTGATCCTGTCATATACTGTAGGATCTTTGACATGCATTTTGTAGCCGTTTCTGTAAAAACAGTAAGCTTTGCGGTCATATTTGTGTTTTTGCAGATTTCTAAAAAAAAAAAAGCAGTGCACGTCTGTCATTTAAAGAGTCTCTGACTAGCATTTTTGCAGTAGAATTCTAAAAATAGCAAAGCACTCCTCATAGCGAGGATTTTTGACTACCATTTTTGGAATCGGTCCTTAAAAACAGCACTGTGACTGGCACAAACATCTCGTCCTTGTTGGTCCTAATGTGTGACTTTATTGTTTTATTTACTGTATGTCTACCATCACGTTGACTTGACATAGAAAATGTGGGGTGGACTGAAGGTTTCCCTCAGTAGAAAGATGAAGAACATTGTCAGGTAGATGCTGCGTGAAGTGCTCCCCCCCCCTCCCCCCGACGTCCTTACGGGCCGTGCCGTCCATCAGCGCGTGGCACTCCGAGTCACCCCGCTGCAGCATTCATGGCTTTTCTTGGGGAATGTTTCACGCTCTGCTGGTCTCTAAACGTCCTGTCCTCGAGCGTCGTCCTCCTGCTTTATGGCCAGCAAGCGACCGCTCTTCTGCAGCACTTAGCGGCCTCGCCGCGGCTTGAGCGCTGCCATGATCCCGAGCACGTCAGCAGGCCGCCGGCAAGGAGGAGGCGGACCGGGGGGTGTGCACATGCTGATGGCTGACGTCAGCGTGCTCGCAGAGGTCGTCTCCAGGCTAGGACACAGTCCTCCGACGTCCTTTAAATGTCCAACAAATAGGGCATGTCATCATTAAAGACAATATTCACAGCCTCCGTCCAACATTTCACACTAAAAGACATATTTATCATCTTAGCAAGTGTTTTATAGCTTTTAAAGTTGTACCAAAGAAACATATCAAACACTGTTATGTTTGCTATTTCTCTTTAATGAACAAAATGTGTCTTCTGCTGCTATTTTTTCCTTCTCTGCTCCCAACTTTTTCTGCAAGAAGTTGAAAAGCAAACTGGTGGACACAAAAGGCGGCGACATCATGGCATCATCAGAGGATTCCAGTACGGCATGTACCTGTTCACCCTCATAAACACATCATAATGGAACTACCTGTCAATGCAGCGTGTCTTTCCAACTCTGTACAGTAGATGGCATCGTACGCACATGGGCTGCCAGAGAAGAATAAGCAGGACGGATCCGAGTTGCCACGTTAGCGACTTCTAGCTGGATTATTATGCAGATTCCTCTGGAGGAGACTCCGACATGAAAGCATGCATCGCTCTTCTCAATGAGCAGCAGGTGCTGCTGTGGGCACCTCCCCCATCTAAAAGACCTACCAGGTGTGGGGGCAAGCATAAGGCTCTGGTGCTCTGTGCCAAATCTGGTTCTTGGGACATGGAATGCCACTTCTCTGGTGGGGAGGGGCCCCAAGCTTGTCTGGGAGGTTGAATCATTCTCACTACATAGTCAGACTCAACTCGACCCACAGTTTGGGTTCTGGACCCAAACTCCTCAAGAAGGGCTGGACCTTGTTGTACTCTGGAGTTACTGCAGGGTGGTGAGCTGGTGTGGGCTTATTGTGGGCGGGGGAGGATGCCAGACAGACCCGGGAGACCCAAACGTGTTGTGAGGGTGTGCTGGGAACATCTAGCAGAGTCTCCAGTTTGGCGAGTCTTCAACTCTCACCTCCGGCAGAGCTTTGCCTGCATCCTGGGGGAGGACAAGGATATCAAGCCCAAATGGGCCGTATTCCGTGCCTCCATTGCTGAGGCAGCCGATCAGAGGTGCGGCTGAAAGAGGGTCGGTCGGTGCCAGTCGTGGCGGCAATGTTCCCACCCTCACCCATATGGTCAAGAGCTTTGGGTCGTGACCGAAAGAATGAGTTTGCGGGTACAAGCGGCTGAAATGGGTTTCCTCCGTAGGGTGGCTGGACTCACAGGAGCTCGGTCATCCAGGAGGGGCTCAGAGTACAGCCGCTGCTTCTTCACATCAAGAGGAGCTGGCTCGGGCATCTAGTCCGGATGCCTCCCGGACGCCTCCCTGGTGAGGTGTTCCGGCCAGGAGAAGGCCCCCGGGTAAGACCTATAGGACACGCTGGAGGGATTATGTCTCACAGCCGGCCTGGGAACGCCTTGTGTCCTCCCGGTGGAACTGGAAGAGGTGGCCCGGGACCGGGAAGTCTGGACTCCCCTACTGAGACTGCTGCCCCCCGCCACACGGACCCGGATAAGCAGAGGAAAATGGATGGACATCACGGAAAGAAAATGTACAAAGATTATTTACGCAGAAAGTTGAAATATTTTGGCAATTTTTTCTAAAATAGCAAAAACGGGGGGGAAAAGAGCAAAGACTGAAGTTGCTACTAATAATAGACTTTATCACCTACAAAGCTGACATGCACTTTTTTTCTTGAAATATAAATAACGTCTTAACATATCTACATGTGCCCCTTGCATCCTTTCACTTTTCACTATGCGGCCCTCGTTTGGGCGCTTCTGCTGTAGTTGGTATGGAAACGTCTGCTGTATTTACTGGACAGTGGGCCTCATTCATGAGACGTTCTTACGCACAAATGTGTTCTTAAAGCCTTCTTACGAAGATTTTTGGCATTCACGAAATGTGTTCTTAACTCCCAGTTCTTAGATCTAAGAACAAATTCTACGAATGCTCAGGAGGACTCTTATGCACAAGCAAAGCTTGCACTTTCAATGCGCAATCGCCCTCATGATGGATTTTGCAACCTGATCCCAAAAAATGTAGTGCAAATAAAATATCCCAACAATTAATTATCATCAAAACAACTAAAATATACTCCATGGATAAATATACACTAAGTCCCCTACTAATGAACATCCGACGTGCGAACATTCGGAGATACGAACACAAGCCGACTGGTCTATTTTTTCATGTGTTTTGCCTTATAAGTCCATATTTATACTGTACATGCTTGACCAGCAGAGGGCACTGTGACACTGCTAATGGGACCAACACATACAGGAAGACGAGGAAGGCTCAGAGTTTTATAATAGAACCCGGACAGAGCGTGTGATTAAAGTTGATGAAGAGTTAATAGGCCTGCTTAATTCTACACCACCCACAGAACACTACCTCTTTTAGAAGAGTCTAACCACCACCACCATTTGTCCTTTTTTTCAATAACTCCTCCTCCTCCTCCTCCACAACTACGTATGCTGGACCACTCCTCTTCAAAGGTAAATAACATTTATCATTATGTATTATTATATCACTTTTATTATTGTTTTTTTCATTAATTATCCTGGTTTAATATTACTACTGCATCCAAACTCATATTTACATACATACACATATACTGTATATGTATACACGTACATGTAGTACCTATATCATTGCTAATATTACCTTTTACCCTACTTAAGAACAATTCAACGTAAGAACGGTCATCTGGAACAAATTGTGTTCGTTAGTTGGGGACCGAGTGTATATTCAAATCCCAAATCATCCAAAAAAAAAAAGGAATTTCACAATTAGAATATGTAAATATTTTCTGCCAATAAAGTCCTATTTAAATTGCATAATCCACAGAACCCACAAGAACACATGTACAACCAAAAGCACACACGTACACGCTCCTGCATGGAGCGCACCATCGGTATACTCAAGGGACGCTGGATGTGTTTGGACACTGCAGGTGGAAGGCTGCTCTACACACCAGAAAAGGTACAGTAGGTTTTGTAGTATTTAATATTAGGTTTTAGTTTATTTATGCTTTGGAATGGCAAAAAAAATAAGCAGCGAACATTCAGTTTCTTTGTGAAGGCTCTCATTAATCCAGGAATTCTCCATTGCAAATATGTTTTATTTGGCCAACTGGATAAATAATTGATTCTCTGTTGTTGCAGGTGTGCAGGATAATAATGGCCTGCTGCGTCTTGCATAACATCGCAATGAAACGTGGTGTGTCTATTGCGCACGTAGCACCCCCAGATAACGACATGCGCCCCCAGCCACGTCTTGAGCCAGAGCACGGGGCTGCTGTATTAATTAGGCAGCGTCTAATCAAATGTAACCACAGAAAAAATACATTGTCACACACAAACTATGTATTTTGACTTTATTTTTCCATCATGATTGTGTAAATATTTTCTAGAGTTTCTGAAATGGTTTGGTTTCTGATTGATGGCCCACCTCCCGTTTCCTCCAGATCCCTCCGGTGCAGTCCAATCTTTTTTTTAGTCTATTTTAAGTCAAAACACTTCTTTTTAACCTCTGCGGTGGCGCGTTTCTCCGTGGAAACGGCATTTATGTTTCCTGCAATGGTGCTCCATGCCGACTCTTTTTGGATGGCCTGATGACCGGTGGATACACGTGAAAATAAGGTGGTCTTGTGTTCGCTCACTCCTTGTAAAAGCACCTCTATTTCAGCAGAATTGAACTTTTTCTTTCGTTTGTTGTCCAGCTGCTCCTCAGTCTTGCCCTTGCGCGTTGCCATCTCCGCCTCCAGCTGCCTGTTGTTGACCTTATATAGGAAATAATAGGCGGTGACCTATGCAAATTAGGGCTCACATGCACGTGCATCGCAGTTGGCGTTCATCAACCTAAGAACACCGGTGCGAACGATTATCCCTACTTAAGAACGTGTCGTGAATGCGGCGCAGTTTCCAACCCGCGCCTTCTTAAGTACACTTCTTAAGAAGACTTTAAAGAAGATGTTCGTGAATGAGGCCCAGTGTGTTTATTATCGCGGTTGCAGTTTGCGCTGTCATGTCCTCCTCAAGGAAGCCGACGAGTTTGTCAGAAAAGTGAGACGCCTTCAGGAAGGAAGTCTCGCTGAATGACCCGTTGTTGGGTCACCATGAGTGTGACACAATAACGACTTATTGCCGCTGAGCATTGTGGTTCTGTTTGGACACGTGCCACAAATTCTCTGTCTGTCAGGACTTTGCTTCCTCTCTTCTCTCTCTCTCTGAGCGCATAATGGCGCCTTCTTCCCCAAAGCATGACGTGACGGCAGCTGACGTGCACACTCCCTCGGGACTGACTGGAGACGTTTGACTTGTGAAGTCAAGTAGAGAAATGAAAGAAAGCAGCTGTGGTTCCTCTCTAATCCACCGTGAGCGGAAGTAGTGCAGCATGGAGCAGGAAGTAAACGGCGTGCGGGCGTGTACACCGTGACCCTTTAAAACACTTTTAGCAGTACGACAGGTCCGCAGGTCTACAAAAATCTTGTAGAAACTCTTTTAGTGGTCTTTTGCTGCTACCTGGTGGCTGTGATGATTTACTGCAAGTGTGGCACAATTAGTAACGACGGGAGGTGGGAGTTAAGGGGCTCAGCCACTGATCTAAAAAAAAGAGTGGATCGAGCTTCTGTTGTTTTATTTTTGAAGCCAATGGAAATTTGCGGCGGCCATCTTGGTGAGACCACTTTGCTGTGAGACAACAGTATGGCAACGCACTGGTAAAACTTCGATTGATCGTATAGCCACCAAAATCAACTGCTAAAGGTTATAACTACTCAGATTTATACGCTTTTGTGTCATTTATCAAGCTAGTAAGATGTATTTTAGCTTCGAGACGGACGAAAAATTGGCTGTGTGGCAGCCTGCAAACATTGTTTACGTACGGAATTTAAAGTCTATCTTTGTCTAATTATTTTCTTACGATAAACCATTATTTTTTTTTTATCTCAGGATAAGGTTAAGGCAGGAAGAAAGCAGAAATTTTGTCACATGTCTTCTACCTTTGCGTGAATCATGTGTGGTATCAGAATGAATGTAACTTGGTAGTTGTGGTAGCTTTTAAAAAAGCTGTTTTTTGGTACAAAAAGACATTAGATAAGTGCAAATACTCAAAGCCTACTGTAAAAAACTGCATAGAAATAATTTTATCATTGATTGCTAGGCTAGGCACCAAAAAAAGGCCTAGTTGTTACAGGAAGGTGTAACTAGAAAATTCTTGCAAAACCACCCATCAAAGTTCATACTTTAACTTTTGGTTACATTTCGAGAACTTTTCAAAGCAAAGCCGTTCAAGTAGTGGCACATATATCAGGTCAAAAAAAGGTGCCAAGTAAAAGTACTTACGAGTGGAAGGTTCTTAGGAAGTGCTTTTTAAGTTGTGTTTCCTCATCCTCGCTTCCTTCACTGGCACTCCTGATGTTTTTGATGATTTTTCACTAATTCTGCGTTCGTATACCAGCACAATCACAAAGCTGTGGCGTGTAAGGTGGTCTCACCAAGATGGCGGCGATCGAAAAAATCTGGCTTCAAATTTTGGCGCGTGAAAACGATAGGTTGCTCGATCCCGTTTTTTTTAGATCAGCTGCATTCTTTTAGCACATCATTTCCTGTTCTAAACACGACCGTGACTCGCTTGAACGTTTCCGGGTCAAAACACATCTGCAATGCTCTCTGCAGTTTGTTGTCTTTACGATCGATGTTTTGATTTAGTATGTTAATGAACATCTGCAACAAGTATAGCTGCTCATTTCCATCTGCTGCGGTGAATGAAAGAAAGCCAATGCTAAAATGCTTAATGCTAATTCAACTTTTAAGTATCTAATTTAGCAACGCCAGTGGTCCGCCAAACATCACCCAAATGCTGTGCAGGGAAACCGTTCAGTCTCAAGCGGCGACTCTCAACTGGTGGGCCGGGACCCAAAGTGAGTCGCGGATCAATTCTGGGTGTGTCGCAGACAGCAAGTCAAATATGTAATTAAAATATGAGATGTACAGCTGATGTTTAACTTACTTTGAAATAAAATGGAGCAATATTTTAGACATCTTCCTTCACATTTCTCCACATGTAATTACTGTATGTGCAGAAAAAAAGAGACTAAAATAAATACAACTAAAAATGCCTTAAAAGTGTAAATAAAATAAAAATGATTACAAATGACAAATTAAAACATTTAAAAATAATACAAATAAATAATGACTTCAAAGCATAAACATAATAGAGATAAATACAAATTTAAAATGACTTAAAAGTGTAAAAATAATTACAAATAAATACAATTATAATACAATTATAAAGAAAAGTGCAAAAGAAAATAAAAATAACTTAAATGAAAAAAAAAACAAATAAAAATGTTTTAAATAGAGTAAAAATAATAGAATAATAGAAATAAATATACACAACAAGCCTATTTAAGAACCCTCTGGTCTAAAGGCTGGATTATGCTACAGCGACGTCACTACGCGGGCCGCTCTGACGGCGTATTGATTCATTTGTAGCTCTCCGCCCAGGGGCGTGCACTTAACATGCAATTCTCCACTAAAACGCTTGACGTGGAAAAAACACGACTCTCTTTTCTCGTTGACGAGCAAGTTTCGGGTTAAGTAGTAAAGAACATCCATAAACACTGCGAGTGGCTGGCGACCAGGCCAGGATGTGCCCAAATTCAGCTGGGATAGGCTCCAGCATAGCTGGAGCAACCCTTATGAGGACAAGTGGCATAGAAAAGAGGAGGAGGGGGGCATCCATATAAAACTAACGTATTGTAATGAACGTATTGCTTTTGGAACTTTGATGTTTTGAATCCTGATGTTCATGAAATCTAAATTGACAAAAGGAAGTAGAGGAAGTAAGGACAATGACTAGTATGCAGTTCTCCCTCCGCACTGCAGGAGGCGCACACCGCGTCACAATGACGCAGCAGTAGAAGAAGAAGACGGCTAACATTTAAACTGATATGGCTAGACACACTGGAAGTGGACGTTTAGCGACAACTGGACAAGATATGTATTTTAACCGATATTGCAGTGAAGAAACGGATGTATTTACCGTGTAATGAAGTAGGCAATGTTTTGTTGGATAGTATGCTGCTAATTTGATTTCGTGTGAGGCCAACGATAATTCATCATATATTAAGCAAGGAATTTCATTTTTCGGACCGTTTGGACACTTAATCACTTTAAGGTGTCACGTTACAACCTGGCGAACAGCAGGGATGTTGCTACGCAGCACACGAACTCGTAACATAAGACGTAGCAGGTGACTAAGTACACCGTGACCATCGACGACTGTTGGAAACGTTAAGAAGCAACTTAATTAACTTAAAATCATGCTGTGAGCCCGGAAGTAGCGATGCAACAATAATAGAAGTCCTGTTCATTATTGTTTTTTAACGATACCACCTGGCCCTCATAATGTCTGAAAATTCTGTCCCTTGGTCAAATATAACCGCGGAGGTAGCTGACAGTGAAGTACTGTATTGCCACATAGTTGTCATATTTTCGGCCACTAGATGGCAGGTACAGCTTGCGGCTGGGTTACCTGCACGCGGACATAATTTCCCCACACCCCCACCTCCTCAGGCGGCTCATAAGTTTTCAATCTAATCATGTTCTATTCAGCAGGGAGCATCATCACACCTGCCAACTTCCTTGTTTGCTCCCACAATGCACTGCAGCAACTCCCCTCAGTGGTGTCACGGTGAACATATGGCACTTTATTAAAAAGAAAGAGAGAGAGAAAAGAATGATTTGGTGTAAAAGCTATGAGGTAAAGTGGGACCTTTTACAATGTTGGAACCAAAAAGTGCTTCCACCAACATTTATGTGGAAATATAAATAACTCCTCCACACTTTTTGGGGTGATTTTGCGACGCTCTGAGCTCCCCCACCCCCGGCACATCTTGGGCCTTTATGTTTAGCACATTGTTCATCAGGCGGCGCAGTCCTTGGTCCATTAACATGGCAGGCAGCGTTGGAGGTGACTTTAGCCGCTAATGAAAAACAGATGTGTCCATTTAATAGACCTAATAGTTTGCGGGAGAGCGAGGCCATCAGCACAGAAATATCTATTTGCCTCATTAAAGCGCCAGGCTTGATCGTGATGAGAAGAGGCCTCATGAATGAGGACAGACGTGTTTAGCGACTTGGTGAAACGGCACAGTCCGCCATGGCCGCTGGCAATGGACGGAAGGAACAGCAATGATTTATGGAAACTGGCAGCTTCCTGGTGGGGCGCTGTGGCATCACATAACAAGTTGGTCATTGCGCCAACTAAATCTTTAAAATGAGATCTGTCTGTCTATCAAAGCCAACCACGTGACTGCTTACGCTGTATGTATTTGGTTGCTTGCTATTCCATTTATGTTCTTTAGATGTCCGTCCTAGGCATTTCACACTGTTTCAGCCTGTGGACTTGGAATGCTAATGCTAAAAGCAACGTTGGCAGGAAAACATCTATACCCTAACCCGGATATCCGAACTCCGCATCTAACCTTAACATCTAATTTGCATATTAACTTCACGTGAAGACGACGGGATCTTAACTCTTACAGGAAACCTGTAGGAAGCGAACCCCCACCTACCTGTCAGAGTGTAAGAACGTGTGATGTACAAGTCGTTTTAACTGCAAGATAACGTGGAGGCTGGAGGCGTTAGGATGTAATTATTACGCTGAACAGAGTTATTATTATTATACTAAATCCAAAATAATCCTAAATATAACATGATTAGATGGCCTGTCACGATAACAAATTTTGCTGGTTGATAATTGTGCTACAAATTATCATCAATAGTAGATTTTATCGGCAACATTTTTTCAGACAATTTTTTCAGTATTTTCATGAGGTGTAATTCACAATTGAACCACTACGTGGTACTCAAGTACCGTGTATGGTCAACCTGTGTGAGACATTAGCTTGACACAGAAGTTTTGCAATGTAGCCAGTGACACTGTCTCAGTGCACTGTTTTGTTTATTTGCCAACCAAACGCCGCAGCAAGCACCGACTGTCTGGGCGAAGGCTCCGCTGCCCGAGCACCTCTATTGCTATTTTTTTTTTTCCCCCAGTTGAGAAAACTGTCCATGTCAGTTGTCTGTGTTCATGCGCCGTTTGAAACCAAAATATTCCCACACTGTGGCTGTGGCATCGCTCTTACCGTCATTTATGTGTAAGCTGGCTCACGAAGCTGCTAGGGTAGTAGCTAGTAGCCCCGTCTCCGCAAAGAGGCTGAATGAGATGAGAGCCCACTCTCTCTGTTCATTCCACTATCGAACCAACGCACACAGACAGATGCAGAGTGAACCCTCCTGTCATCACAGAGACGAGCAGACATGCAAACACACACGTACATGCAAAGGTCAATCATCAAGGCCGTCATAATTATCAACCTGTTTTTTTGTGTGTGGAAGGTGGGAGGTTCTGTGTGGGGGACTGTCTAGCACTGGATTGGATTCTATGAGTTCATGTGGTACAGGACGATCTCCTAAACCTCTGGATGGGACGTAGCCGTTTTTGAGAATAATAAACTCAGAAAATATCCTTACTGGGAAAAACAACCCAACATACACTTGCAGTGTTTCTGGGGGGGGTTGTTAACCTACAACAACCTAACTATCCAACGTCTTCTGGACGACAGACTCTGAGAAAGCATAGTTACCTTGAAGGATTCTTTCTTGTCATTCCTACAACACATGCATGCACATGACGAGGTACGAGATCAAGCACTGAGGCCTGGTTTAGCCACAAAATGTAAATATAAAACATTGTAAAATATAAAAACATAAATATATGCGATTAAAAAGTATTTGCATTAGTGCACAAGAACAATCCTTGCCTCCTTTTCTAGGATTTCATCCTTCTTTGTCTTTTAGACGTCATTATGGCGACTTCAAGAGGACCCTCTCACTTTACACTGCTGGCGAAAACCATCAACCCTTTTTTTAAAACCACCCACCATCTGTCCCGTGTGGCGGAAGGCAAACCTACACCACCAGGCATTGAACGGCTTGAACGGGCATTATGTCTCAGGTGTCATACCATAAAACCCTACCCCGTTCACAAGCCTCCAAAAGACCAGTACGGCCAAAAACTGGACTCATTGTAAAGCCCTGAAGAATGACATTTTGCCAAGAATCCATAAATTGGCAACATTGGATGACTGGCAACAAGCCATTGCAGTGGCCAAAAAGTGGGTTGTCTACCATTATGGGGGCCGAGATGGAGATCAGGCAGATGCTGGAGACGTCAGAATGTCCAAAAATTAGTCCGGAACCAGACAAGCACTTAAACCTTCCAGAGGATTCATCACTCTACCGAATCCCCGACCAGAAAACCCGGATCCAAAGGACTCCGGGTTTGAGTTCAAGAAGGAACCCTCTCCTACCTTCCAAGATGATTAACCGAGTTAAGAAACGCCTCTCCTCCACCAAAAGGTCGTATGTGTGTAATCTCTGTAAATTACTTGACAAAGGTATGTTATTGCTTTCCATGGTCCACCAAATAAAGAAATGGGATGTGTGGAGGAAAATGATGAGAATTGTGGGTGTGAAGATCAAGACAGTTTGTCATGATCCCCATACCCATTCCTCTCCAGTCCCCTTTCTTTGGTGAATATTAGGAAACTGGAAGAAGAAGTAATAGCTAGGCGTGGGACCCCATCCTCAACCAAACCCTAACCTTAGCCCCCTAACTGTAAACCCTCCCTGCACCTCCTCCAAAGATGTTGGGCGATATGGAGTAGAGGTTGAGACATTCTGGTCATTCGGGGTAGTGTCGAACCCAAGTACCTACATTTGACCTATTTCCCCCCAACCCTTCTCTAAATGTCTGCCCCGCTAGCCAGCTTCTTCCCTAACCTTTTCCCTGTGTGGCTATTCTGTATGAAGGGTGCTGACATGGAGGGTAGGGGGCAAAGTCGCCTTAGGAACTTTCCAGCCGCCGTGTGGGATCAGGCGGCACGGCGGTTGTGTGAAAGGGAAGATTGGAAAGACAGAACAGGGCTTTCCACCCTATTGTGTTGAAAGAAATTGTATTTTGTACGTCACACATCAGATACTGGAGCTGGGATTTTTGGGATCTGTGGAAAATGTACATGTGGGAAAGAGGCTCGGCTGTAAGTGAATTTATTGTGTTGTGACTGGAAACTCGGGGAATCTAATCAAAACTTGAATTGTGTGAGATGACCACTTTGTGGTCCAAATAGAAAAGGACACATCCTACCTAAACTCCTAAATGCTACAGTATGTGGCATATTTGATGAAAGCACCCACAGCAAATGAAACCTTTGAAGTCTACACTTCAATGACGTGTTAGTTTGGATTTCAAATCCATTGTGGTAAAGTATACAGGCTCACTCTCACTGTCCAAATACTTCTGCATCTCACTAGGAACTGTCATGCCAGCATCACTGATAAGGAAGTAAAGGCCCAAGAGCGTTTACATTTGCTCCTAAAGTCCCGGCCTGATGATGAGGCCCGACATGCTTCCTCAGCATCAAAATGTTTGCGTCCCCATCATGTCACTCATCCTCGTATAGCTCACCTCGTCTTCTTCACACTAGTTGGCGTACTTAATGAGCTCATTGGCACCGAACGGATCTGCTGTGTGTGCTGGAAAATAAAAGCTCCCCTGGCGCCTGAACTCACCTCCAGTGGGAAGCCAAGGGGCTACATGAGGTGTGTGTTAGACAAAGGATGAAAGTAGTGTGACAGCAAGAGACGCTTTAGGTGCCAAAGGTCATGGAGAAGTTAAAGGAAAACTGCACTTTTTTCATGGGAGGTCCCTTTTTTCACTCTGAAACCCTCTAAAAAACCCCTCTAACAACGTTTTATATCCATGCTGTGATCATGCATTCACACTGATAAAGTTCATGGATGATAACATGCAATACTTGCAGTATCTTGATGATTTTATATTTTGATGATTTTTAAACATTACCAAAACTTCTTTCCTAGGCGCATTGATTAGCCCAGTGGTCACCAACCCCCGGGCCGTGGGTCATTTGGTACCGGGCCGCACAGAAAGAAAAAATAATTTCCATTATTTCATTTTTTAAAAATGTTTTATTTTGAAAAGTGGCTGGATTTTCTCCGTTACATCCGTCTCACTTGATGCATGTCCATTGTGGGTGTGCTAACTTTCTCTCGACGCACAGATAGACTACTACTGTATTTGTACCATTTTTCTTTCACCTCATATGTGGTATAAATGCTGATACTATGTGGGAATGCATGAAGGTAAGTTTGGATGACTTATTGAGTGCTAATGTGCTCATTTGTCTCAAGCTAATTCATGCTAGCACTGCCTGTTAGCACACACGTCAAACAGTCATGTCATCATCTCTCTGGAAACACTGGTGGATGGTGGTCACCATTCGTTTTGTGCTTTTAATTTGATGTTATATATGTTATGTTATCAAATCAGCGTTGTGAGTGACGCTGAGACTAGTGGCTAGCAAGGCGTCGTGTTACAGGTCAGTTCTTTTATGTTTCGTTAGGGCTTTAGCGTTAAATACTGCAGGGACCTCCCATGACGTGCATTGTTAGCTGGCTCATAACCCCTTTTCTCTTGTTTCCAGGCACAGAAAAGGGAAGGAAATATGTGTTCATGTTTCACATTAGGATTGTGAACGATGAGCAAAATAAAAAATAAGAAAATTGCAGTTTTCCTTTAAGTGAAGGCTGAAGTCACATGACCCATTTCACCAATTTACACATATGTCACATGTAATAATCATTATTTGCTGGAAAATAGTCAAACATCAAACTAAATACAGAAGGATATTTGGACAATTTGTCTTATGTTTCTACCCTGAGTGCATAAAAGGAAATACAAATTGAAAGTGAAGTTGAATATCAAGAGTGCACAAAATAAAATGCTAAATAATAAACAGGACACAGGTGGTTGGTGTGTTGATGTCAAATTTTTGCCGAAATTTTACCTCTGCACACATTTTCCGGTTAGCGTACAATATTGGGCACGTTTTGTGTTGTTACTCTGAATGTATTTTTCGTATTTTTAGCACAAAACATCCTTGCTAGCATCCTGTTACCTTGCTAATACCTGGAAACAGGTGTCACTGCGCAATACGTACCCGGAACGCAATCGGCCCAAATCTTGACTAGGTCACTTCCTCCTTTAGCTAATGTTTACGATAGCGCTTCTGCGGCGTCACGTGCTGTGGTAGTTATTATTTTTGAAATGTATGAAGATGAATGGTAAATAAGCATACTTTATATCTGTCATATGTTGGGAGGTTATTCTATAAGTTCAAATACTTGGTTAGCATGAGGATGTTTCTATCGTCTTATGACTTCCACCAAGACTGAGCTACGTAAAAACGTACGTAATGCACGTAGCACAATGTAAGCTCATATCCGGTTACGTGTACCGTACATAAATAAATCAAATAAAACACATAAAATGCAGTCATATTTCAATGTAAACAACTGTAAGTAGAGTGTGATGATGAATTCAGCTATTTATTTTCTAAACGGGAAATCACATCCATCCAAACATACAGTATCTTCCTAGCAAATGCTTTTGTGTGTATTTTTTCCAGTGGCGAAAAAAACCTCGTAAAATTTATGCAACAAACAAAAGAAGGCTTATAAATTGTCCACTTGCACCATGGATGTGATATAAGATAAAAACTATTGATAATGTTATTGCTCCAATACTCAAGATTCAAGATTCAAGATTCAAGAGAGTTTTATTGTCATGTGCATAGTACAACAGCAGTTATACCATGCAATGAAAATCTTATTCTGTTCATTCTCCCAAGAAAAGAAAGAAAACACAAGAAAGAATAAGAACATAAGAAACATAAACACATAAACATATATACCAATAAATTAAGCAACAACAACAGAAGAGACATTAATACAAGTACATAATACAAATAAATAAATAAATAAAGTGCTATGAGTGTGTGTGTGTGTGGCGTGTGGCGTGTGTGAGTGCTTCATTGAGAAGCCTGATGGCCTGTGGGTAAAAGCTGTTTGCCAGCCTTGTGGTCCTGGACTTCAAACTCCTGTAGCGTCTGCCTGACGGTAGGAGTGTGAATAATGAGTGTTGTGGATGTGTGCTGTCCTTGATGAGGTTGTGTGTTCTTCGTAGGACTCTAGTTTTATAAATGTCTTGCAGTGAGGGGAGGGCTGCCCCAACAATGTTCTGTGAGGTCTTGATCACCCGCTGGAGTGCCTTCCTATCACGTGTTGTACAGTTACCGTACCAAACAGTGATGGAGGCGGTAAGGACACTTTCCATAGTGCATCTGTAGAAGCAACTCAGGATTGTGGTGGACATGCCAAATTTCCTCAGTCTTCTCAGGAAGTACAGTCTCCTTTGGGACTTCTTCATCATTTGTTGGGTGTTGTGAGACCAGGTGAGGTCCTCGCTGATGTGTGTGCCAAGGAACTTGAAGGTTTTCACCCTCTCCACCTCAGTCTCATCAATAAACAGGGGTCTATGCGGCTCCTTTTCCCTTGTTCTTGGGTCGATGATCATCTCTTTAGTCTTATCTGTATTGAGAAGGAGATTGTTATCACGACACCAAGCTATGAGGTCCGCCACCTCTCTTCTGTATGATGTTTCAACACCACCAGTGATCAGTCCGATGACTGTAGTGTCATCTGCAAATTTAATGATGCTGGTGTTGTTCTGGGAGGCCACGCAATCGTAGGTGAAGAGCGTGTAGAGGAGTGGACTCAGCACACACCCCTGTGGGGTCCCAGTGCTCACAATTCTTGAGCTGGATGTGCGATTGTGGACTCTGACTGACTGGGGCCTGCCTGTGAGAAAGTTAAACACCCAGTTACAGAGGGAGGGTGACAGGCCAAGTGTGAGGAGCTTATTTGTGAGTTTGTGGGGGCAGACTGTATTAAAAGCAGAGCTATAGTCTATAAATAGCATTCTGACGTATGTGTCCTGGCCCTGTAGGTGAGAAAGGGCTGTGTGGATGGCAGTGTTGACTGCATCATCCGTGGACCGGTTCTGGCGATATGCAAACTGTAGAGGGTCCACAGTTGCCGCCGGGATGCTCTTTTTGATGTGGGTCATGACTATTCTTTCAAAGCACTTCATAACAATAGGAGTGAGTGCTATAGGGCGATAGTCATTCAAGCAGGTCACGTTGCTCTTCTTGGGTACGGGCACTATGGTGGTGGACTTAAAGCAGGTCGGTACAGATGCTTGTGCGAGCGACAGGTTAAATATGTCAGCAAGCACATCAGCTAGCTCTGATGAGCAAACCCGAAGTGCACGTCCTGAGATGTTGTCTGGCCCTGCTGCTTTTCGTGGGTTTGTTTTGTTTAGAACCCTGCACACATCAGCTGATGTCACCATGAGAGGTGAGTCCTGTGTGCTCCCCAAGTCCAGCCACCCTCTCTGCTCATCAGGAGTTTGGGTGTCAAAGCGGGCATAGAACTCATTCAGCTCATCAGGAAGTGTGGTTTGGCTGGACGTGGCTACGCTACTCCGCTGTCGGTAGTCTGTGATGTGCTGGAGCCCCGCCCACATGCGCCGAGGGTCTGAGGTGGAATAGTAGCCCTCCAGCTTCTGTCTGTACTGTCTTTTGGCCTCTCGTATGGACCTCCTCAGGTCATATCTGGCCTTTTTGTAGTCCTCAGCGGTGCCCATGACAAATGGAGTCGAACGAGCACATAGCTTAGCCCTTACATCACAGTTCATCCACTGTTTTTGGTTAGGGTATTTTCTGTAATACTTGGTGGTGGTAACAGTCTCTATGCATGTGCTAATGTAGCCAGTAACAGCAGAAGCATATTCATCCAAATCAACAGTACAATCTTCCCTCCCCGCTGCAGTTTTAAACACATCCCAGTTTGTGCAGCCAAAGCAGTCCTGAAGTACTTGATCAGTTTCTTCATTCCACACTTTAACTGCTGTACTTACAGGGGGAGCTTTTTTAAGAAGTTGTCTGTATGTTGGATAAAGGAATATAGAGATGTGGTCAGCCTTTCCAAAGTGGGGTCTTGGAACAGCCTTCAAAGCACCTTTCATGTTGCAGTAGACTTGGTCCAGGATGTTATTTTCCCTTGTGGGAAAGCTCACATGCTGGTAATATTTGGGGAGGACAGTCCTGAGGTTGCAGTGGTTGAAATCGCCAGATATAATGAATACAGCGTCTGGGTGTTTGGTCTCGTGTTTATCAATGATGTCATGCAGGAGGCCTAGTGCATTAGCAGTGTTAGCTCGTGGTGGGATGTAAACAGCAGTTAAATACACAGCGCTAAACTCACGAGGCAAATAAAAAGGTCTGCATTTACCATCAGCAGCTCAATATCCTGCGAGCAGTGCTTTTCCATCGTCTGTACGTCTGTGCACCACCGTTTGTTTACGTAAACACAGACGCCGCCACCTCTGTGTTTACCAGACGCTAAAGTCCGATCTCCCCGGTAAGCAGCAAATGATTCCAACTGGATCGCCGAGTCCGGTATATCCTCCGTCAGCCAGGTTTCTGTGAAGGTGAGGACACAGCATTCCCTGATCTCACGTTGAGCTGTAATCCTTGCTCGTAGTTCGTCCATCTTGTTTTCAAGAGAGCGGATGTTGGCTAGCAGCAGGCTTGGTAGCGGTGGCCTCGTCGCTCTAGCTTTTAGCCTAGCATGCAGGCCGGCTCGCTTGCCTCGTTTATGCCTCGGATGCTTTGCTCGCCGGGTATTCAGATCACCAGGTCCGCAGGCTGCTGCGTTCTCCCGGCGCAGAAGAAAGGCAAAGTCTGAGAGGCTAAATGAAAGTTCATGGTGAACCCTGCCGATGTTCAAAAGTGTCTCTCTGTTGTAATGTACTGCGTGAGTGTGTTGAATGTCCAAAATGAACAATAAAATAGCAAAAAATAGAAAACCACGGGAGAGTGTCACAGAGACGTCTGCCACGGAGGGCGCCATCTTTAACAACATTATCAATACTTTGTACATGATAGCAATCTAATTGATCTTATTTATGATGTATTGTGTAAAAGTAAGACATGAATAAGATCAAATTAAAAGCACTAAATGAATGGCGACCCCCATCCACCAGTTCAAGTGTTTCCAGAGAGATGATGACATGGCTGTTTGACGTGTGTGCTAAAAGGCAGTGTGCTAGCATGAATTAACTTGAAACAAATGTGCACATTAGCACTCAATAAGTCATCCAAACTTACCTTCATGCATTCCCACATAGTATCAGCATTTATACCACATATGAGGTGAAAGACAAATGCTACAAATACAGTAGTAGTCTATCTGTGCGGCCTGAGACAAAGTTAGCACACCCACAATGGACATGCGTCAAGTGAGACGGACGTAACGGAGAGAATCCGGGTGGAAACAGGATGGTGGTGTTGAAGAGGATCTCGCTGCCACTCCGTGTCAGTCAATCCCGTCAAGAATCACGTCTTCCATGAAGGTAAAAGTAACCTTAAATGCTTTTTATTGCTTTCATTCATCGTTTATATGTATTTACAGTATATGCTTTTCAAATTGTTTTCTGCATGTAAAACTATAAACCTGTTTTGTGCAACAGATGAATTGGGTTTACATGATTTCTTATGGGAAAAGTTGATTCACTTTGTGTCTGTTTTCGTTAGTCGGACCTTCTGGAACGGATTGACGCGAACAAAGTTTCCACTGTACTGACTGGTTTTCAGACCCCTCCGGACCCGCCAATACATTTAAACTGCACATATTGGAGTGGCCTTTTATTGTGACCAGCCTAAGGCGCAACGGGGCAACGATCATGCTGTCAAATCAGCATCTTGATATGCCGCGCCTGCGAGGTGAGGATTCTGAAGTTTTAGTTGTAGAGCATTTTTGACACATGACTTTCAAAAATTTGACTTTGAAATATCTTCCAATTTATTTTTGACTGTTTGCAAATGAGCCAGAAGGGGCTCATCAACCCACTTTGTGTGTAGGAATTCAGAATGTGTGGCATTCTGTTGCACTTTTTGGAGTTGGTACTTTGACTTTGAAGTTTGCTAGCTAAGTGACTTTGTAGCTAAGTGAGCAACAGCCTTTGTGAACCACACTTTCAGTCTAGCTAGCTCATCAAGCCACTCTTTTAATATGCACGTCTATGAAAGGTCATTTGTCTTGCATGCGACAGACCACCATCAATGCGTTTGTATCAATTCTAGCACGTCAGAACCTTGAGGCCCGCAGCATACAAACATGGCTGCTCAAGTCGCTACCAACCACTTGCCTGAGGAGTCATTCTTCTTCTTCTTATTAGCGCTGCCAGTCCCCAGGAGCGCTGCGGAACAACGAGCCTCCACGAGGGTGCCGTGACAAGTGCTCAGCGAGTCAGCGAGGCGCTAATAACGGCTGCCAAGTGGAGCTAGTGAGGAGCTAATAGCGAGCGGTGAGGGACGGACGGGCGCCACCGCAGGGACGCGTCCAACTTGGCCTTCCTGAGACCCAAGGCCCTGGGGGTCGAGGCTCGTAATTAGTAGCCAGTGACAACAGATGAGAAGATGAGCATACACAAGGGTCTGGAGAACACAAACAATCAACCCCTCCCTCCCGCGTCATATTCTATTAGTTTAGTCGTCAGTGGCAATTAGTTCAGCAGCAAACAAATGATGTCACTGCCAAAAGTTGGCGGGTGGAGTTTTCAATGTTTTGCCTACTACTAGCTTTAGTAACAATAAAATACCATGTAAAGGTAACGTAATATATAACAAAAGTACAGATGAGGTACAGTTCATCCATTTTTCTTGACCTAGCATGAGCACAGAGTGGTCGCTTCAAGAACTGAATGGACTGTTCCGTTTTTGACAGAAACTTAGTTTTCTGCCTAGTTCAGTTTTAGTGGTAAATGGCGTAGCTTTCTGTTGCTAACTAACAAATTCAACTTTGTGTGTAGCATTTTCTTGCTCGTTAGATATCCAAACCATTTTCACGATGTAGTTTTTTGGCCATAGTTAGCTAGCTAATCTTTCCATTTTATGTGAATCAGGAATCCTTGTGTGCTGCCACAGTTAAGCAGCCCGCTGGGGAAATATTCTCGTCTCAAATATTTCATTCACGATGTGGCAGTTTTCACGACATTGTGCAACAGTAGATTGATTGATTTTGGCCAGTTCTGCGATTCCGTCCGTGATTCCAGCAACACGGGAATCATAGGGTGCTACCTGCTTTGCTCGCCAGCGAACCAATGAATCTTCATGATGTAGTAAGCTAGCGGCTACATTGTAGCCTGCAGCAACTAGCCAGCTATCTGAATAGTCTGGTACTTCGCTTCTTGTGATTCATTTGTTCCAAAAGGTCACACGAAAACCTAAGCAATTCATCTGTTCCAGACACCCAAAAATATCTACAGAAAATATCTTTGATGGTTTGTGATCTGGTCTGTTAACACCTTTACCATTTTGCAACATTAGCTTCCTTGATTTCTTCTTGCTTCGCCAGGACGGAAATCACTGTTGATGTGGCAAACGGATTAGTTTGTGTGAAATTCCCGTTTGAGTTTGCTGTAGCATTGTGTAAACCCGTGTGATCCAAGATGGCCGAATAAACGAGCAATGTGGGGAGAAGAGTCCGCCCCCATCTTTGGTAACACCACACCATTCGACATATCAAAGGGGAAAATACAAGTTTGGTACAGGCAATATTGTACGGAATTTTTGCTGAAAACCGAATCGCACGAAAACAGGGGTGTTTTGAAAACAAGGTTTGATGATTATTTTTTTTCTTTTTTAAATTTTTGTTATTGGAGCTCAATAAAGTATGTGTCTGTCTGTGATGAGCCATATTACAGTAGTGGAGTACAATAAATACTTTGATACTACGGTAATTTGATCCAGTTAGCACCCTGATGCTATTTAGCCATTGCTGAATCTTAGCATTGTAGCATTCTGAAGCTTTAAAGAATATTAATGAAGCAAGGAAGTGAGAAGGGAGCACATTCCATTCCACCTTGGCTAATAAACACCAGCAAGCTGACATTTCAGAACAAATCACGTAGAAGACATGTTGTCCTTCATACAAACGTGATGCCGTCCGTCCTTGCTGTGGGCTTAAGAGGGACTGAAATGATGCATTCTCATATTTTGTTAGTGAAGCATCTGTGCCTCGTTTTATGTGCTTATTTGGCGCCATCCAGATTCATGCCCTGAGACGCCAAACAAACAAAGTCCTGTTTTGACCGTGATGGAAGCGAGCTGACGGGGCGTCGTGTCGGGAAACCTCCTGCTGCGCCTGTTGCTGCAACACAGTATCTAAAATGCGGCCCCTCATGGCTGCACCAAGGCCCGGGGGCTGATGGGAGCTCCTGGGGGAACCATTAGTGCCGGCATCGGCAACGTGGCGCCCGGGGAGCGAGGGCAACTCACTGGAGAGAGCGGTGCAGGGGAAGGCTCTCACAACACCTGTCACCCCCCCGCCTAATGAGAGACACAATTAGCAATTAACGGCGCGATCTGTCAGGGCTAATACCTGCCCCGCCTGCATGTGTGTGCACGTGCGAGTGCACGAGAGCCTTTGATCAGCACCTCCGTGCAGGTAGGGAGTGAGCACCGCAGCGGGTAGATGGGTGATGCCACGCTGGGAAGGCCTGAATTGACTCTGATTGTCAGCACTCTGCAGCTTGTTGAAGAGCTTAATGGCCGCCACTCCGCCATGAAACTGTGAGCTTTGGCAAAAAGCAACATCCTTCGTCTGCGTTCTTCAGTCTCATGCAACGGAAGAATGAATAGAAACGCGTTTCTAGCCAGCGACAATATTGATCCTCGCTCCTCACCTGCCCGTCGTTTGGGAAAGAAAGGAAGCGCCTTTGACTGCAAAGATGTTTGAGCGTGATTGAAAGTTCAAAATGCACGTTTCACATAAACACATCTTATGTTTGTGTGTGTTGAGCATTTGGCTTGTTTTGGTCCACAGGAAGTCAAACGTCAAACAAAGACGAAGACATTTTTAAAATTGCAAACCACAATTAAAGTGAAATAGGCTGTTTTATCAGCTGATCAGAAGCTTAACACCATAGCTAAAAATGGCTTTGGGGGGATGTTGCTCCCGGTGCTGAAGATGGCTTCACGGAGGGCATCCACTGGCTGGAACTGATCCCCAAATGGTTTCAGTTGGATTTAGATCAGTGTAAGACGCAGGACGGTCCAAAAGAGTGAGCCTATTCCCCAGGAAGAAGTCCTTTGTGAACTGCAACGTAGTCCTGTTGAAAAGCCAGTCATCACCACGCAGACGAGGACCTTCAGTCATGAGGGATGCCCCCTGCAACCTCTCCACAATGCCTTCTGCCGTTTGACACCCCTGCACAACCCGAAGCTCCATTGTTCCTTTGAAGCACCCCAGATCGTGATGGCGCCCCCTCCGCTGTGTTGTGTGGAAAACATCTCAGGTGGGATCTCCTTGTCATGCCAGTTACGTTGGAAGCCGTGAGGACCGCCAAGGTTCCATTTTTTTCTCATCATAGAATCTCATGTTTGGTGCTCTGGTGCAAATTCCAAAACGGGATGGTCCCGTGTCTTTACAGAAAGCCAATGGGATCCTCTGGCTCGGGGCCGGTGACACTTTTTTGGTCTACCACTTGACTGTTTCTGTTCCATAATCCTCAGGATGTTGTGAAGAAGTTTGAAAGGGTTGTCTTGCTGCTCTGAGAGGCCTCGCTTACGCAGCTCAACAATTTACAATTTATATTTGTCTCACTCCCATTTCTCCTTTTTGCATTTTGAAGCTCTACTTACAACCTCGTTAAGACCCAACAGCACAAAATGTAACATTGTGATGAGGAGTGTGTTAAGTTGATTAATAGTCATTGATCATTCATTGATCAGGCATCTCCATGGACACCTGAGACAATGTTTCTCCCATTCAGTCTTGAACAGCTAATATTGGCCCAACACATCATGGGGGTGTCTGCAAATGTCGCGTGTCGTTCCAGCGCTGTACGATAGATGGCACCGTCTGCTTCTTCACACACCTGGTCTGCCAGAGAATACGCTGGAGCAGGCGGGTTGCCAGTTGAGCACCTTTGTTGCTGTTTTTAGGAAGTATTCAGACTCCTCTAGGCTCTACTATTCCCTCGCCCCCAAAAAAACGACTAACGACAAATGTAGTGACGAGCCTTTTGGATGCTGACATTAAAGCACCGCCCCTCTCCCATCCAAAAGCACTCATAGGCAGCTCCGTCTTGCTTATGACCTAAAAAAACCCCACCAATGAAGCGCCAGAGTTGATTTGTATGTGTAAACATGATTTGCTTTTTTGCCTCTCCCACATGTTGAGGCCAATTATGCAAATGATTCAGCCACAAATAGATTGCAGTCTTGTGCAATTTAGTATTTTGACATCTCCAACGGACGTTGGACAAGTGTCAGGTTCAAACTCCTGTGACACTTGTGAAACACAGCAGAATGACAGAAGAGACAAGACAACAAACGTAGGAGGACGAGGACGACGAGGAGAACGGAGGAACCCACCAGAGTAGCCTTCCCAAACCGCTCTGAATGCGTTCTCTGAGCTCTCGCTCTTTATTTGGGTGTTCCCCAACTACAAGGTTGTGCAACTCTAAGGGATGGGGTGAGCAACGCAGCTGCATGTCTTTCCTATGTGTGTGCGTCTCTGTGGCAGGTACCAGTGATACACGTGTGGTATGAAGCACATTTCAGCACAGCCTCGAAGGACTTCGGTTAGGATGCGACTGCATCCTTGGAGTCAGCAGACAAGGTGGCGCCGTGAGTCGTCACTTTCTCTGTTGCTGGGTCACCGCTGCATTCCTAAAACAGACCTTCCTACAGGGCAACACACTTTCACGCTGCTACGATACATGTGTGATAATTATATTGCTGCTTAGTTATGTCCACTTCCAACAGCATCTCCATTGAAGACGTTTGAAATGACAACAAGAGGCAGACGTTTTTTGTGAACACACGCACAGACCATC
The DNA here is from genome assembly GCF_027744805.1 of Dunckerocampus dactyliophorus. Classification (NCBI taxonomy): domain Eukaryota; kingdom Metazoa; phylum Chordata; class Actinopteri; order Syngnathiformes; family Syngnathidae; genus Dunckerocampus; species Dunckerocampus dactyliophorus. The sequence goes on along the minus strand of NC_072825.1, from coordinate 32,120,620 downwards.
ATCATCTTCATCATCAAATTGGGTTACACCAGGAAGTGTGTGTGTGTGTCGTCATCAGCATGGTAATTGAGTCGGCCCGGTTGGTCAGCAGGGAATTGAAGCTCTAAATCCAATTGTGGATTGGTACAGTACCTCTCGTTTCGAGTGGTGTGTGTGTGTGTGTGTGTGTGGTGTGTGTATCACCCATATGTCACCATCTCCAATTCAGACACTTTGAATATGCATGAGACGCAAGCGGAGGTTCCGGTGACGGCAGCGTTTGGGTTGTATGGCTTTACACTCGTTTGTCACCATTGAGGAAGCGGAGTCGCCAACACAAGCTGAAGAGCGTTGGCCCTAATTAAGATGAAAGCGACTCAGTGGGGATGTTGCTCAACATGTTGCTGTCAGATACTGGCTTCTTTTTTAGCGCAGGACCACATGCAGCGCTGCTAAATGGCGGTTAGCTTGTTGTCTACTTAGCTGGCTGGTTGGCTTGTGGCGTCCTTTGGGATGTGACGCATTTATCAGCGTTTGGCGCTTGGCAGTTAGTTACCAATTTGAACGAAACGATGCCTTTCGTACCCCAGGTGGAACCTCTTTAGGGGTGAGTGACTCATTTTCACTTTCCAAAGTTTGTGTCACTCTGCTGTGAACGGAACGATCCAACTTCCAATCAAAATGGCAGCACGTGCTTTTATTTTGATCCTGGTCACTGGTCTCGTTAGTTCTCACTGTCGGTTTACCGCCATCATCGTCTTTCCAGGCATTCAACGCTTAGACGTTTAGCTAACTCATCAGCCTCCGATAAGCAGAGTCCGGTGTGCTTTAAGTAAGAGTTGGGCGACACGACGTATGACTACCGGCCGGCCACCAAGCGAACCCAGGACTAGTATCTTCGATAACGATGCTTTTTACTTGCAGGTTTTCCCACAATCATTGCATTGTTTTAGGAACAAAAATGAATACTAAATATTTGATGAAATATTGAAATATTTATCAATATAAAAAATCTAATAGAATGATGTCATATTTTGTATGAGCAAAATAAAATCACTGGTGCAAAAACTAGACTAAACAATGTAACAATATTCAGTCATCCCTTGTTTCGCAAATGATTGACCCAACCGTGATAAGTGAATTCCTGATTTATAAATGGAATACTTTTGTAGCGGGAGCACTGAAAACCTGTTTACTGCCTTCTAAATATGGTCTTTAACACTATCAAAGCCTTCTAGACACGAAATAACACCCCCACAGTCACCTCTGCACTCGTGCTAGCCAATACAGTAGACATAAGAGTAAACAAGGCTCGTGTGAGTGTGAGATGTTGCTGTAAACCAGATTGGGACGTGGCCTTCTTCGCCTGTTCAGTCGAGTCATTTAAGCTTGCGTTGAAGCTGCAGTGGTGACACGCGTACCAGAACTGCCATCATCGTCATGTCTCATTTCCCGGCAAACTTTGTCGTCAATATCTTTTCACCACCGACACTCCAAGATGACACAGCAGCGGCGGCGGCAGCCATAAATCTCAGTGTCGCTAATGAAGTGCGTTTAACAATAAAAGGCACTACAAGTGGAACATTTCATTTACACCGAGATCAACGTCGGTGACAAACGCCCCTCTTGCAGCGACTAGTTAGCGAGGAGATGTTCCGCGGGCGATCCAATCCATCAGCGAGCGGCAGCGGCGGCGAGATCAATCAAAGCAGGAAGAAGGGAGAGGAGAAGGCTCGGAGCTCTTCTCCCGCTATTGTGGTCTTTATTGAAAAAGTGCCACTAATCACCGCGCATGATCTTCTTCCACGTCGTTTCCTTCCTCCTCTTCCTCCCTCCTGCGTTTGAGAGCAGGGTGAGTGATCGCCATCCGGTGGAGTCGAGTGCTCCATCGGCACCAACGCTCCATCTGTGACCCGACGCGTTTGTGACGCCACACGTATGCCGTTCATTTAGGACGGCCTCACTCAGCCTCTCGGTGCTCCTCAGCTACGCTCTTCTTTCCCATCGACGCCCTGCTTCCTCCTCAAAGCACCTCCTCGGGCTCAGGACGCATCCTTTCCTCCCCTCTCAGGCCTTCTACATGGAAAAAAACACGAGACTTCTGCTCATTTATGATAGATATGGAAGACATATCATATAGTATCGACATTATTTCAACTGAGGTAATATTAGTTTATATTTAGCAAATGAGTACATTTTGACCTTCACGTGTCTGTGCATGCTCTTCTACTGTCCAACACGGACGTCTTCAGCCATTAGGTGGCGCACTTCTCTCACATTTCAGGCGGTGGGCGACCTCGCACGACACACGTGGCCTTCATCGAGTAAATATTCTCAAATGTTGTTTTTATCATGAAAAATAAAATGCAACATCTGTTGTCAATACATTTGGAGACATAAGGGTGTCCTCTGAGGGAGGCGTGCAAATCACAGGCAGTGCGTGTGCGTGTGCGTGTGCGTGTGCGTGTGCGTGTTTTAAGCAGAAGACCAATGCAAGCGGAAGACTTGTGAAACGTTGTGGTGATGAAGGACATGTTAATGTTTAACAAAGCGTGACAATGAGGGCTGGATTGGACCACGTGTGTGTGATTAATGACATTGCCTGTCTCCCCTCAGCCCTCACAGGTTCCATACCTGCTACGGAACAACAACCTAATGGTCGCGGCTATTTGCTGGAGAACTCCCACACAGTCGTAATGGCGTTGGGATATGGGACAGATAATGATGATAAGAACAACAACAATAATCAAAATAAATGAAAGATACAAAAAATATTGATCAAATTCATATTAAAAGGGAAATTGTAAAAAGTGTGTATGGAACTGATGATGATAAAATTGAAAACATTTAAAAATAATAATTAAAAAAAATAATTTCACTCAGAGTTCAGACCTCCACCGAAGCTGAACCGTCTTAATTTGAATCAGCACGGAGCGTCTCAGTTGTCTTTATCCTTCTGCAATATTTTGCTTTTACAGTAGATGTCAAAAAATGTCCTTCTTCATCTACAGTAGATCTGCACCAAAATGTAGCCTCGTCCCACCAGGCAAAGCGTTTTCAAGTCTCTGCATAATCCTGCATCAAACAGCAAAGCATCCATCCATCCATCTTCTTTGCCACTTCTCCTCATTAGGGTGGCGGTGGTATGCTGGAGCCTATCCCAGCTGACTTGGGGCAACAGGCGGGGTACACCCTGGACTGGTGTCCAGCCAATGGCAGGGCACATATAGACAAACACTCCCATTCATACCTATGGACCATTTAGAGTCTCCAATGAAGCTAACATGCATGTTTTTGGAATGTGGGAGGAAACCGGAGTACCCAGAAACCCCCCCCCCCACACACACGGGGAGAACATGCAAACTCCACACTGTGTGGCCAACATGCTAACCACTCGCACACCGTGCGGCCCACAAAGAGAACAAAACTCATTTCAAATGTAGGTACACTGTATAACTTCTCATGATATCTTTTATTCATTTGTTTTCATAATAATTGTCAAGAACTACGAGTACAGGAAATCAAGTGTCTGTTAGCAAAAACACTTCTCAGACAAAAGCAAATACTTTGAAAAGACAACTTTACAGGGCCGCACGGTGGTCTAGTGGTTAGCATGTTGGCCAACACAGGAACAGCCAGGAGATGGGAAGACCTGGGTTGGATTCTCCCTTGGGCATTTCTGTGTGGAGTTTGCATGTTCTCCCCATGTATGTGTGTGTGTGTGTGTGTGTGTGGGGGGGGGGGGGGGGGGGGGTTTCTGGGTACTCCGGTTTCCTCCCACATTCCAAAAACATGCATGTTAGCTTCATTGGAGACTCTAAATGGTCCATAGGTATGAATGTGAGTGTTTGTCTATATGTGCCCTGCCATTGGCTGGACACCAGTCCAGGGTGTACCCCGCCTGTCGCCCCAAGTCAGCTGGGATAGGCTCCAGCATACCCCTGCCACCCTAATGAGGATGAAGCGGTACAGAAGATGGATGGATGGATGGACAACTTTACATGACTATCTTGAACTGAATGAGTGGTTTGTTTTTAAAAATCAGCAGGTCGGAATTGTGCTCGTCGAAAGTCCCATTTTCCTTGCTGACTGACGAAGGTAACTTCTTTCATCTTTTTGCCCCACGTTGTTTGAGTCAAATTCAAGACAAGTGGATCCATCATTCATCTGACTGACTCGTGACCTGAACTTTCCAAATGAAACCTGCGTGTATCTTCCCAATCAATAACGTCTGTCCCACGGACGAAATGACACAGGAATCATAAGACTTTCTCATTTTAGACGTTTCCTTTTTCAACCTGGCACCACCGACTTGCTATTTTTCCACCTCGATGCCGCCCCTCAACCCTCCTCCTCCTTTGCCACCCCTTCATCCTCCATGAGGGCCCGGGCGCTGTGTCCCCTCCTCCTCCTTTTACAATTAAGGCCCAGGCTCGGGGCTTTTATGGTCACAGGAGCAGATGCTTGTTGTCATTTTTATCTTCATAACTGTGTGAAATGACAGTGCTGGCCCCCCTCTTCCTTCCTCCCCCACCGCCTCGCTATAACTCCTCTCTAGCTGCACTGAATCACTGTGAGGCGAACACTTTTGATGTCTTTCTGACACTTTTAGCCTTCACTTTGATGACGTGATATTATTTGTTATACTTCTACTATGAAAAAGCTGTGATGCGTGCTAAAGTACTTTATCTCTGGTACCCTTTTGTTGGGGGTAAGAAGTCGTAGTGGGAGATACCACACCTTTTGGCATCAATCTGATACCAAGTAAATACAGGTACAAGTAATACATCATCTGCGTGTTGATGAGCGGCCAGAACTCAAAAGCTGGTGGCCATAGCCTCAGCCTTCTTGATATTATACGTATATATTATATCATACAGTGGAACCTCTTAGTTTAGCATAGTTTTTTTAGTTAAGGCCAAAATGTTGCCTTGGTTTAGAAACATTTTCCAGTTAGCATACAATATGGCACGCATCTTGTCATGGCATTAATACACTGTGAGTGCAACTGTGTTCATACTTTCCTTAAAAATCATAACACGTCCTTGTTAGCATCCCATTAGCTTGCTCATAAATGGAAACGGGAACCGTGTCACTACGTGAACCGGACCAGAAACGTGATGGGTTCTGCTCATGCTCAGGACCAACGTCACTTCCTCCTCTCAGATTTTTACGACAGTGCTTCTGCAAGGTCACGTGCTGTGGGAGTTATTTTTGAAATGCGTGAACATAAATGCTCAATTACCATGCTTCACGTATGTCATATATTGGGGGTTTATTTTCTTAGTGGCACTTATTGAAGGACTTAGCTAGCCGTGGATGTTTCTATCATCTTTATTCAACAAGACTGATCTACGTAAAAACATCCGCAATGCCCGTAGCGCATGCGCAGATGCGTGACACATGTAAACGTCACATCCAGTCACGTATAATATACATGAATAAATACCAGGGATGCTCCGATTGATTGGCCACTGATCAATATCGGCCGGTTTCTGTAAAAAAACCCACGTCATCGGCGTATGCCAATAAACGCCTTTCAAAGCCTGTCACAAAAACCGATCAGCGTGCGGCGGAGGAATCTTACATGTGTGCTGTGTCAAGTAGGGTTGCCAACAAAATGACACGTCTCGTATTGTGCTTGACGCAGGCTATGCCAATCGATGCCAGTTTGTTTGACCACTCCCTGACCAAACCTACTGCAGTTGGACTATTCTTGCATCTTTGTTTACACGCTTTGCCTAGCTGTCACTGGCTGTACTTTACTTTGGCAGCAGCTAGCTCGCTAGTTAGAGTTATCCACCTAGCTTCTGGTCTCAGCCTCCGAATATGACTGTTTACCACAGTAGCACAAAAGCACCAGACTTTATCGCTGGAACAACAGGCATTTATTGCAGGTTTGAATGATCTCACAACAAGATTGAAGAGTTTTATTGTCATGTGCACAGTAAAACAGGTAGTTCTACGATGCAATGAAATTCTTGTTCTGTTCAATCTCCCAACAGGCACAACAACTCCTAATACGGCAAGATGAAACAACTCTGAACCTCCGACGTCACTTCCTCTCCTTCCCTGGTGAACACAATTACTGTATAGCCACACACATGAACACAAGTCTTATTTATGTCTGAGATGGCTTAATTGTTCGTATGTCTACTGTATTGGGTAATAGGAGTGTGAAGGTGACTATAGGGGTGTTATTTCATGTCTAGAGGGCTCTACGGATGTTAAAACCTGTATTTAGAAGGTTGTAAACAGTTTTTCAATGCTGTAGCTATGAAAATATTCCATTTATAAATAAGGAATCCTACTTTGAGGAAATTCACTTATCACTGTCATTTTTGTAACCAATTAACCACGATAAATGAGGGCCCACTGTACACGATTTCTGATGGGGGAAAATGTATTTGGTTAGAGTACTTTTCGGTTGGAGTCAGACCTTTTGGAACGAATAAATGATGCTAACCAAGGTTGGTTCACCCGTTATCAACATGGTAAACTGCTGGTTCATGTCAAACGTGAGAACTTAATAAAATATCCTTAATTCTTAAGAAATGGAGAAGGGCCAGCATTAAATAAGCTCTGCTTCTTCCTACCCCTTTTCGGACAGCTTTTTTTTTTTTAAGCATGTGGTAAATGCGGTCAAGCGTTACCATATAAGACGCTCGGTGGGAAGACCACACAAGCAGGGGTGTTATTATTTTCCCCCTGAAAAGATGGATTTCCTCGCAAGCGTCCCGGCGCCTGCTCCCCTCCTAATTATTCCAATTATCATGGCTGTGGCGCGGCAAACGTGATTAATAACCGACAGGATATTGTTGTGGCAATTTGCCATATGGCTGTGGGACTCGTGCGCCGTCACGATTTTGTCATTAGCCTCGACTAATGTTTGTCAGAGGCACGCAGCCATGACAAGCTCGGCTTCTGCTCATCCTTGCACCCCCCCAACCAACGTGGAGAGGGACATGCTGCAGGGGGGCGGCTGACTGGGAGCGTTTGGATATCTGTTCCTATACCATAGAATCTTTTGTTCGGACACACTGGGAGGGGAACGTCACCTGTCGAGTGGGATGGACCGAAGAGGGAAGTGTGTGTTGTGTATTGTTGTGTGTCATGTCACATGCATGGAACACACACACACACACACACACACACACGCACGCACGCACGCACGCACGCACGCACTTGGGGAGGCGAGGAGTTGACTGTGAGTCAACTGTTTTTCTCGGCAAGAGCTCTCTTGTTAAGACCTGTTGGTATTCTCCAGATGGCAATAAAAATGCATGAGCTTGGCTGCATCCGTGGAGAAGAGCTCATCCACCAGAGAGAGGGAGGGAGCGACACAGAGCAGGAAAAAACAACTACAGAACCTCAGAGGAAGGAGAAGAGAAGGGTGGGGGGGAGAAAGGTAGAGAGTCGCCAAGCCGATCCTCGGAGGAGCGAGCCGAGAGCTTCAGATGAGTGCGACGCCACTTCCAGCTGCCCGAGTGAGGATGTGCGTCTTGTTATCTCGCCTGTCAACTTAAGACAACGCCTTTTCTCCTTGAGAGCGACGCTCGGTGCGAAGATGAAATGAAGAGGATGCTCGGGAAAGTTTGCAAAGAACTAAATGAGATTAAGTTGGAAGGAAGTGGTGCCCTTGACAAAGGCTTTTATTTGGAAATAAACAAACTTTACAAAGACGATCATGTTGTCGGAGACGTGTTCCTTCACTCCTTTTTAGGGGAGTCACGAGACACTGAGTTCACGGGATGAGATGATACACGAGATTGTGTGTACGAGAACCACTTTTAAGGAAAGTACAATGAAAAAATATATGACAATGTACTAACTACATTTTCACTACGTTGCACTCTTCTGCACTCTGTGTGTGTATGCTAGTGGCCCCGCCTTCACATACTGAGACAATGATGTGTGACTTACTCCATTCATGCCGTTGTTCTATGGAACAAACGTGGCAAGGTGCTGGAACCAATGCACAGAGTGAACCATTTGGAGGTGGGAGACGAGGAAAACAGACACACACGGCACACGGTAATATCAAGATTCAAGATTGAAGAGTTTTATTCATGTGCACAGTAAAACAGGCAGTTCTACTATGCAATGGAATTCTTATTCTGTTCATTCTCCCAAGAAAAGAAAGAATAAGAACATAAGAAACATAAACACATAAACAAATATACCAATAAATTAAGCAACAAAAACAGACATTAATACAGATAAATAATACAAACAAACAAATAAATAAATAAATAAATAAGTAATAAATAAATAAAGTGCTATGAGTGTGTGCGTGTGTTGCGTGCGGCGTGTGTGAGTGCTTCGTTGAGAAGCCTGATGGCCTGTGGGTAAAAGCTGTTTGCCAGCCTTGTGGTCCTGGACTTCAAACTCCTGTAGCGTCTGCCTGACGGTAGGAGTGTGAATAATGAGTGTTGTGGATGTGTGCTGTCCTTGATGAGGTTGTGTGTTCTTCGTAGGACTCTAGTTTTATAAATGTCTTGCAGTGAGGGGAGGGCTGCCCCAACAATGTTCTGTGAGGTCTTGATCACCCGCTGGAGTGCCTTCCTATCACGTGTTGTACAGTTACCGTACCAAACAGTGATGGAGGCGGTAAGGACACTTTCCATAGTGCATCTGTAGAAGCAACTCAGGATTGTGGTGGACATGCCAAATTTCCTCAGTCTTCTCAGGAAGTACAGTCTCCTTTGGGACTTCTTCAGAATTTGTTGGGTGTTGTGAGACCAGGTGAGGTCCTCGCTGATGTGTGTGCCAAGGAACTTGAAGGTTTTCACCCTCTCCACCTCAGTCTCATCAATAAACAGGGGTCTATGCGGCTCCTTTTCCCTTGTTCTTGGGTCGATGATCATCTCTTTAGTCTTATCTGTATTGAGAAGGAGATTGTTATCACGACACCAAGCTATGAGGTCCGCCACCTCTCTTCTGTATGATGTTGCAACACCTCCAGTGATCAGGCCGATGACTGTAGTGTCATCCGCAAATTTAATGATGCTGGTGTTGTTCTGGGAGGCCACGCAATCGTAGGTGAAGAGTGTGTAGAGGAGCGGACTCAGCACACATCCCTGTGGGGTCCCAGTGCTCACAATTCTTGAGCTGGATGTGCGATTGTGGACTCTGACTGACTGGGGCCTGCCTGTTAGAAAGTTAAACACCCAGTTACAGAGGGAGGGTGACAGGCCAAGTGTGAGGAGCTTATCTGTGAGTTTGTGGGGGCTGACTGTATTAAAAGCAGAGCTATAGTCTATAAATAGCATTCTGACATATGTGTCCTGGCCCTGTAGGTGAGAAAGGGCTGTGTGGATGGCAGTGTTGACTGCATCATTCGTGGACCGGTTCTGGCGATATGTAAACTGTAGAGGGTCCACAGTTGCCGGGATGCTCTTTTTGATGTGGGTCATGACTATTCTTTCAAAGCACTTCATAACAATAGGAGTGAGTGCTATAGGGCGATAGTCATTCAAGCAGGTCACGTTGCTCTTCTTGGGTACGGGCACTATGGTGGTGGACTTAAAGCAGGTCGGTACAGATGCTTGTGCAAGCGACAGGTTAAATATGTCAGCAAGCACATCAGCTAGCTCTGATGAGCAAACCCGAAGTGCACGTCCTGAGATGTTGTCTGGGCCTGCTGCTTTTCGTGGGTTTGTTTTGTTCAGAACCCTGCGCACATCAGCTGATGTCACCATGAGAGGTGAGTCCTGTGTGCTCCCCAAGTCCAGCCACCCTCTCTGCTCATCAGGAGTTTGGGTGTCGAAACAGTTACATGTGCATGTGGTGGAAGAATATGTCGTCATCTGACATCCAAGAACCAGAAAGTGAAAGCGAAAAGTGAAGTGAAACCGGATAAAGCAATATCTGTAGAAAGTGCGTTTAATGCTGCACTGGTGAGCTGTAATAAAGACATATCCTAGAATTCTCTTGACGTCTATTCACAGGCCGAGGATTGAACCAGCAACCAGGTTGGAGGAGCCATGGCACCGTGCACAGACTGAGCACAATGCTACATGTTATTTCCACCGAGTGGTTTGGAAATGTGGGATTGGGTGGCAGATGAATAAGTGGCGGAATTGAATTGATTGAACCAGCAACCATCAGCTTGAGAGACAACCAATCAACCAACCACCTGAGCCATGCCGCCCTGTAGAATAAGTGGAATGTTCCAATAATGGAAAATTATTTTTCACCAGTAGGGGATGCTATTTAATTTGTTCATTCATTTTTAGCAGATTAAAAAAGAAATGTGTTAATCTATTCGGGACTGAACCAGCAACCATTAGGTCTGAAGATGAGCGCTCTGTGGCCTGAGCCATGCCACAATGGTACACGTATTGTGAATTCCACCAGTAGGGGGCAACACTGAAATTGTCTGTTCATTTTCAGTGGGAGAAAATGTCACAGAAAATCTTGAATTAAGGAAAATGCGAGGATTTTTAGAACAGTCCTGACATGCAGCCTACATGTCTGAATGATCTGAACATTTTGATGTTGGAAGGCTTTGAAGCGGTTTGGTCAAAACTACGTGGTGTAGTGGTCTCATTATTGAGACTTCCTCCTCCCAATAAGCCTGTCTCTCCTTTCTTTGCAACTCCCTTTCCAGTGTGCCAGACAACCACAGGGATAGTAGCCAGTAATGGAATGTAACCCTGTCATCCTGCAGTGGCGTGAATGCTTTCAGATGAAAAAGTGTGAAAGTGAAGGCGGGTAGCGGCGAGCGTCAAAGATGGCAGAGTGATGTCAAGACGTCAACGTGGTGCTGAAGAGGAGGATACGGAGCTTTTCATAGCCGTAATTAAAACGGGAAGATAGATTCGGTAATTGAATAAAAAAATCTGGATGTAAGCAACATCTGCGCCGAGCACATAAATCAGCCCAACGAGAGGCTGCAGATGCCATAAAGCGCCGTGACGGCGACGCGCTCGGGCTGACGGATGCGACTCGGGGCGAGCTCGTGTCGGACTCTGCCGCTTTTAATGTGCACTCGGAAATCAGCACAACGTCAACAACACGCCGCAGGAATACCGACACACGGAACAGAAGCGGGAAGCGCAGACGCCACCGTCCACGCTGACACAACAGCCTTTCACCTTTTTACCAACAACGTCATTTTTGGGAAAAGGCGTGGCAATAACGCGTGAATGAAGAAAAAGTAGTCATGTGTGGTCTGACGCATGTCAGTTAACAGTTCATCCAAACTAGATCAATAAGATGGGCTCACAACGTGAAGAATAAAAACAGGAAATCACATTCGCACCAGTGAGACTCGTTAACTAAGTTAACATTTCATACTGTCAACACTGCTTCACTTCTTTTTACACTTGTGTGACACTTAATGTTATAATGGCACTTCAAAACAAAGTTAACATGCTATGCTATTAACTATTAACACTGCTTCATTCTTTTTTCCACTTAAGAATGTTACAATGTGACTTAAAACATGGCGTGTGCACTTAATCAAGCTTTTAGGATGGCCACAGTTTGACCCTGGAACAGACCGTTTCCATTTTCCTTGTTTCCTATGGGAACAATCACAACAAATGAGAGATTGATGAAGTTTTGTAAATGAGAGCTTCTCCTGTAAAAATGTTCAGAGTTGTGTTACTTCCTCTCAACAACATCAACGTAAACCACAAACTGTAAGTCGAGACACGACAGGAAGTCGACAGCGCAGAAGAGGTGACACTCGGCAAGGTGGAGGCCTTTCTCACTGCATGTGCTTGTGCGCGCGTGTGCGCGTGTTCGCACGTGTGCACGTCTCACCACTAAATCCACCATCTGCTGCAGAGAGCACGTCGCTGCTCACCATGACCAATGGTGTCATTAGTTGATTGAATAATTACAGCGGGACTCACGTTTTGGCTAGCACGACTTCTTCACTGCACCACCGTGTGCGTGCACGTGTTTGCGTGTGTGTGTGTGTGTGTGTGTGTGTGTGTGTGTGGGAGCTGCGGGCAAAGTGCAGCAAGCTCATGTAACTTTCATGACCCGCACATGACGACAGAGTGGGCGTGTGGTGTTTTTCCACCTAAGCTGTTTAAACGTGTCCTGTCGTGGACGTGATGGAGGACTTTAAACGAGTCTTCTTCTTGTAAAACTTTAAAAGGTAAAAAGTCAGGAAGGATGAAGTGATGAAGCGTCACCGACAAACGCATGCTACCTTCAGTAATCATTTTAGATTTTTATGGTGCTTTTCAAGGCACCCAAAGCACTTCACAATGAAGTGAAGCCATTATTCATTCATTCACTCCTCAGTCACACACTGGTGGTGGTACTCTACATCCGTAGTCACAGCTGCCCTGAGGTAGTCTGATGGGGTAGTCTTGCCCGGGGACACAATGACAGTGACTGGGTGGAGGGAGCGAGGATGGAACTGCCAACCTCCTGAGCCACTGCCGCTCCTTTGACCCCAGCTACTCTCTGCACATCTTGCGTCTCTTCTAAAAGCAACAGGGTTCTGACCCATACATCCATTGATAACCCATGAATGTTTGAAGAACGTTTTATCTCTCAAGCATCTTGGCCTTTCAGTACACCACAGTGGTACCTCGGTTAATGTCCGCCCCTGTTAGAGCCTTGTTCGGTTCACAACCAAAATTTTTGCAAAAATGTTGCCTTGGCTTGCGTTCGCCTGCTTGTTTAGCATCCAAAATACTGTCCAGGTGTTTTGGATTACGAAATCTCCCGATACTTGCACGTGATGGCACAATGCATTGTGGGCTGCGGGAGCCATTTTGGAGCAACAGCGGTTGTTTACTCCCAGAACAACACCAGCATCATTAAATTTGCGGATGACACTACAGTCATCGGCCTGATCACTGGAGGTGTTGCAACATCATACAGAAGAGAGGTGGCGGACCTCATAGCTTGGTGTCGTGATAACAATCTCCTTCTCAATACAGATAAGACTAAAGAGATGATCATCGACCCAAGAACAAGGGAAAAGGAGCCGCATAGACCCCTGTTTATTGATGAGACTGAGGTGGAGAGGGTGAAAACCTTCAAGTTCCTTGGCACACACATCAGCGAGGACCTCACCTGGTCTCACAACACCCAACAAATTCTGAAGAAGTCCCAAAGGAGACTGTACTTCCTGAGAAGACTGAGGAAATTTGGCATGTCCACCACAATCCTGAGTTGCTTCTACAGATGCACTATGGAAAGTGTCCTTACCGCCTCCATCACTGTTTGGTACGGTAACTGTACAACACGTGATAGGAAGGCACTCCAGCGGGTGATCAAGACCTCACAGAACATTGTTGGGGCAGCCCTCCCCTCACTGCAAGACATTTATAAAACTAGAGTCCTACGAAGAACACACAACCTCATCAAGGACAGCACACATCCACAACACTCATTATTCACACTCCTACCGTCAGGCAGACGCTACAGGAGTTTGAAGTCCAGGACCACAAGGCTGGCAAACAGCTTTTACCCACAGGCCATCAGGCTTCTCAACGAAGCACTCGCACACGCCGCACGCAACACACGCACACACTCATAGCACTTTATTTATTTATTTATTTGTATTATTTATTTGTATTAATGTCTCGTCTGTTGTTGTTGCTTAATTTATTGGTATTTATGTTTCTTATGTTCTTATTCTTTCTTGTGTTTTCTTTCTTTTCTTGGGAGAATGAACAGAATAAGAATTTCATTGCATAGTAGAACTGCTGGTTTACCATGCACATGACAATAAAACTCTTCAATCTTGAATCTTACTGTAAATCACGGTGTATAAACCACATCCCCATTTTCAGGCTCATGGCGGGGAAAATTTGTTTTTACTTCATAAATGCTTGCCAACTCTTTCATCTCAAATCAACATGCGTAAAGGTACTAAGCAATTTCAAAAAGAAGAAGAAAGGAGAAATCTGCCGTCCATCAATTCATCTGCAATGGAATTCATGTAAGAAAAGTTTGCCGTCAACTTGCCGATGATGTCCGCTCTCCAACGCCGGATGACTGACTCGTCCACACCGTGCTGCCGTCCTGCTGCCCGGTTCCCAAACTCTTCTGCATATCGGCAAACGGAGAGTTTGAATGCTGCTGTGAAAGATCGCCGTGGCATTTTAGCTTTAGCTGCTTTAGCTTTAGCCTTGATTTAATGGTAGCTAATGTTGATTTAGCGGTGATGCGAGCGGCGTTCTGCGCATGCGCATCAGTTATCCACGTATTGTACAGAACACACAACGCTGCATTGCTTCAGTGTGGATTTGAATAAACTCCAACGTATTGGATTTTACATCATCTGTTTTAATGGAAGCTTAGGTTAGCTTCAGTGTATATAGAGATCGTTTCACTGTGTGAAAACAAAGACACACAGCAGTCAGGTAAGTGAAAAAGGAATTGCACTTTCAGCAACTGTACAGCAGAGGGCGCTAAAGTCAAAGCAACAGTCTGACCCACAGACGGCTCTTCTAAAGTCTGCTTCTGGTCAATTTCTGTCTGGTCACAGACTTGTCATCGTGTATAAACCGCACCCCGATTTTAGGTGTCTTATCGGTGGAAAAAAAGCGCGGTTTGTACACCGTGATTTACAGTACTTGTTGTAAGTGAGCGATACACCACAGAACCAACACACGGACCGCGCAAAAGACAAAGGTGACGGAGACCTCTGAGTTGTACGACTTAAAGAGAAGACCGTCGTCATTTGAGAGGAATGTAAACGTGACGGCAAGGCTCAGTCATCGTACACTTGCATACACAGCATCCCACGTAACAGTCTCGCAACCCGGCGGCGCATGGAGGGGGACACTCGGTGTTTCTGCCCGTCTCACTTGACATCCATAACGCTCGTTTCTGCTTCCAACAACAAAACATGAGCATGCACACTTACCGTACTGTAGCATGTTCAAACACAGCGCACGTCACCCTACAGTGGCTGTTTTTTTATTTGTATTTGTCTATATTCAACAGCAAGGTACGTGTCTATTGGTTCTAGAATGGTGATATTTACTTTGATAGATTTTTTACATTTTTGCAAATTGTGGTTGCAGCAGAATGTCTTTATTTTGTTAAGTGATGGTTTTGTGGGGGGGTTCCCGACAAAATTAGGTGACAGTGGTGTTAAATGTTCAGTTGTGCATTCATTTGTCATTTATAATTATTTTTATGTCATTTTCTGCATGTACAACTATAATTATTGGCTATAAAATGTGTTTTTGTTAACATTTTTGGGTGTCTGGAACGGATTGATTGGATTTACGTTATTTTCTATAGGAAAATATGTTTTGGTTAGAGTCCGTTTTGGTTTGAGTTGGACCTTCTGGAACGGCCTAACGACGTTAACTAAGGCACCACTGTACAGGGTTGTGGAACATCGTTGGAGGACCGGAGTCAAGATACATGCAGTACACAACAAGGACGCACATGCCTTTTTAACCTTTTCAATTCAAAATCAATAGGGAGCGTTTTGCAAGCATGTTTGACCCCCATATGGATCATTTGTCAGAAGGTGTGAGCTGATGAGCTCAACAGCAGTCGTACAGGATGTTGATTTTTTTCTTCTAAGCGTGTGAAAGTATGAACGTAGCGTTCCTCTCTAGCCTTTTATGGCGCAACAAAGGGCGTAAAAGGCAGCGAGACGCGTTGATCATCAGCATTAATTGGATAGCGAGGGAGGATGGGAACCTTTGTGGCCATAAAAATCCAAAATAAATAGTTGGGGAGGTGAAACTCGGGGAGGAGACATGCGATCATAAATCGTGGAGTAATGACACGCTTAGCCATAAATGACTAAACAAGGGGCCATTAAGCCACGCATGACTTCTCCTGATGTCTGTGCAGCAGATGTTAATAATTTCTCCATAATGGAGGAGAAGGAGAACGGGAAGGGGAACGCACCTTGCCTCGGTCACGTTGGGGGAAATGTCAAAAAAGGGTCAGCCTCGTAAAGCAAGCGCTTTTTTTGGGGGGGGGGGTGCTTTTTGCTGTGCCAGCTCGCGATGGCGACGGCAGATATCGTCACTTTTAGCGATTAGCTGCAGCAGCAGCAGCGTGACACCAGGAGATAAGCCATCAACACGATCACATCAACTGTGATCTTCATTCACCTCCGCTCTTCTTTTTCTTTCTTAAGGCAACAACCCGCACGTCTTATCTTCTTACGACACGCTAAACATTTCCTTTTGCTCTTTTCTTTATGTCCAACTTTCTGTCTGCAGTTTTTCATCTGTAGATGCTGCACACGCACGCACACACGCGCGCACACACACACACACACACACGCGCGCGCACGCACACACACACGCACACACACATGTACACACACACGCACACACACACACACGCATGCACACACACACGCACACACACGCACACACAGTGTTCAGGGCCGTGTGCTGATGTTTCAAAGAAAGGACACTCATTTTTTTATTACATATTTTTATTAGGGGGCCACACGGTGGTCTAGTGGTCAACATGTTGGCTACACAGTCTGGAGATGGGAAGACCTGGGTTGGATTCTCCCTTGGGCATTTCTGTGTGGAGTTTGCATGTTCTCCGTGTGTGTGTGTGGGGGGGGGGGGGTTCTGGGTACTCCGGTTTCCTCCCACATTCCAAAAACAATAATAATAATAATGATAATATGCTGTCACCTGTAACACAACATTGCCTATAAAACACTTTTTACAAATTGTTTTTTTGCCTTTTTACAAAATAAGTATGTATAAATATAAAAATGGCCCCCGCACCCTTTGAAGTTTCCATATGCAGCCCTCACCGGACACCCCTGTGCTAGCTCATCGATTCTTAACTCTTGTTTAGAAGCTGCATCCAAGCCACGCCCCGCAAACGATGCCGATTGGTCCAGTCTGGTTTTTGACCGACATGCATCGGCCAATAAAAAGTTGTGTACTCGTGATGTTACACACCCGTGTTGTCGGCACAGACGCACAACAAAAGTTGAAAAAGACTTTTGTTGCTGTACGAAGATGAATCAGTGCGATGTTACGACTCCACTCTGACACTTTATGATTGCAATTAGAGCAGGTGGATTATTGGAGCGTGTTATGAGACGCGCTACTTTATCGGCGGGTATAAATCCACAATACTTTTTATTGTCAAAAGAAAATAAAAATCTGGAAAGAAAGCATTTTGTTGCAGCTGGTGAAGGTCATTTAACAGAGAAGTTGAGGAAAATGAGGCTTTGTGTGGACGAATTGTCTTCCTTCAGTTGATTGAATGTTGTCAGTGTCGGCGGCAGGCACAGAGTGTCGTCTGCACGCCAGACCTTGAGACGTCAACGCAGCTTGTGTTCACATGACAGGCAGCACAATTTCAATTGGTGTGGGGGGGGGCCTTGACGTTTTGGACTGACAAATTCAGATTTATTTATTAGCTTGAAATTGCAGGCAACAAAAGATACCAATCTTTTTGTCTTTCCTCTTCAGGAGGCAGAATACAAATCAAGTGCTGTCACCCAACAAAAACAAATGCAGGTGGTCGTCCGTGTGTGCCACTCTGAGTTTAGTGGGTACACGCGTGCTGTTGTAAATGAAAAACGTAAATACGGGACTCGCTTGAGGAATATTTACAGAGGAAGATCAACACCATCATCAGGGATGAAGATGCTATGGTAACGTCTACCCGGACATTGGAGGGACGACTACTGTCGGCAGAACCGCGCCAAAACAACACCGGCAAACTCAGACACAGTTGGGACGTTCACAGACGGTGGGAAATCACAAAACTCTCTGCCACTACAGTATCCTTGGGCATGTTAAAGGATCTATAGAAGAGCTCCTTTGATGCTGGCCTGCGGGATGCTTCAACCAACTGGAACTTGCCAGAACACAAACAAGCGTCCATCGCGGCAGACAACGGAGCCAATGTGGTGAAGCTTAATTGCTTTGTTTAACCTTTTTCATAGATTTTTTTATATGGTTCATGCAGATTGTATTTTTAGGTGAAAGAAAAAATATCACAAAACTAGACACGGATTTCCAATGCAGTGCAGCCCTAATGTTTTGAATCAAGAAATGATGAAGCGGCTCGTGTGTATTTCTCTCCTCTGGTCGTGCCCCTTCGCCCTGGTGCTGTTTCACTCTAGTCTTTTTGCTCCTGTTGTCGTGTTTTCCTCCTCCTTGTCCTCCTCCTTGAACCGAAGATTCATTTCATTTCATTCCACAATGGCGCCCTACCGCTGGTTAGCTTCTTCTTCTTCTATTGTTTATTGGTGGTTAGCAAGCACATCACACACTTAGCTAGTTTGCTAGCGATGACCAAACAGGAAATGGCACAAAAGAGGTTGATTGACAATGGCCTACAGCCAATCAGGACACAGAAGACAATGGGTGGTGCAGACAGAAGAAAGGGAAGAGAGAGAGAGAGACAGCAGCCTTGTGTTGAAGCACAAAACTACCACACTCAACTTCCCACAATGCAGTTCTTCTTAAAGAGACAGGCTTGGCCTGTAAAAGTGTTCATACGCTGTATATTTTTTAAAAACTTCCCATCATATAAGTTTGTATGATTCAATAGATTTATGTTATAGAACCAACCTCATGTTACCATTTTTTAACAACATTTATTTGATTTTGTTTGTTTTTCATAATTTTAACTTTTTAAAAAATAGCATATTTGTTTCCTTGAATATTTCTGCACCGTGCTGCTAAAATGATCATCTGCCCTGATAAATATTACGTTATTTTCCTCAAATGTGGACTTTCTCTTGTTTAATGACAACTTTTACCTTTTAATATTTTGATTTTATTCTTGTCAAATTACTGATGATTTTTCCATTTTTGCTGTTGTTTTTTTCTAGTTTCCTTGATAAATTAGATTTTTAGAATGTGCCACAGGCCAATAAAGTAAAACTACAAATAAAAAAGGGCATTCCATGTGTCGTCAGGAAAGCCAACTTTAGGTTAGACTTTAGGTCCACTGTTCCACCCTGACTTACTGATCAGGTTTCTTGCCTTAAAAATCAATCTTCAATGTTTGAAGTAGCGATGGCCGTTGTGACATGTTTAAAAAATACGTTTTTGTTTCAAATGGAATGGAAGAATGTCACTCTGGAAGTTGTGAACTCCTGTTTCCATGCCAGAGTTGTATTGCTGACGTCATCGCGGAGGTCGTCACGTTGATTCTTCCTTAGACAGCAAACCGGTGGGCACTCATTCAACAGCACCTCTGCTGGTTGTCGGTAAGTATTGCAATCGCTTCGGGTTGTGGACGACAACATTCTTCAACTCTTTTTTAGGCTCTTTTCAATGTTCTTCCTCCACCTTTAACCACTTTAATGAATGTGCTTCATTTTGTGCTTCATTGACTTCTTAGAGTAGTTTGCTACACAGCTTCGCCTTCGGGGACTCCAATTTGGCCCAAGCATGTGTCTTGTTTCGCTTTGTGTGTGTCTGTGTGGGGTTTTTCGTGATTGTCGCTTACACGCAGGACCGGACCCCCAACAAAGCGCGTTTACGCGTTATCCCAACTGTTCCACAAAACGCAGAGAAGGTAAAAATAAGCCCCGACATGCGACAATAGTTTGCGAGGGCAGGACAACAGACGCTGCGCAGATTTATTTGGAAGGAGCGGGACGAGGCGGGAGGCTTTCTAAATCCGTCTTTTTCGCCCGTGATGGACTTGGCGTGAAGCGGTGACTCCATGTTGGATGGGGAAGAGACATTTGCAGCACAGTTCTGCCAGACACACACAAACACGCACACACACGTTTACCTTCCAACCTGCCGCTCCACGCTGGCCCGTGAATCCCCGCGCGTCGGATCCCAGCCAGGTAATTACCGGTTAAAAATATTTCATCCCATTGTCTGCGAACAAAGGCAGCGGCGTTGCGAACAACGACAAAGAGCTACTTTACATGCGTTCGCTTTGCTCGCCTGAAAACGCCGGCTTTGTTTGCACGCCGCATGAAGGTGTCACACACCAAATCCGCTGCTACTTCATATTTAAATGCAGCTGTCACGCTCGCTTTCCCCGTGCGGCACGGAAGCGGGACAAAAAGCTGGCATTTGTGCTGTGGGGCGCCATTCCCTCGCAGGTAACTGACGACAGGACGCTACACTACCAACCTGATTGTAAGACTGGACGCCTCTGAAATGTCCTCTCGTTTCCGTTGCATATTTAGTAAAGCTAAATGCAACTGGTGTGGTACGTTGAATGTGGAGGCACTCGCCACCGATGAACGATGATGCCAGATGATTGACCAACAGCCTGGTCGGCGCTAGAGAAGGTGTTTCTCCAAGCCGCTTTGGAGGAGTAAAGGCACGGGCGCTGCACTCTGTCTTCCACTTGAAGCTGTGGCAGCGTCTCTTATGAAAGTTAGGAAAAGTTTGCACTTGTGAGCCTCACAGCTCAATTACGGTGGTTCAAGGACGAAATCTCAACACTTGATGAACAAACGTTATCGATGAAGCGTGAAGACATAATTGTGGGCTTTTTTTGCAACAGTGGTACTTGTGTGCTGTAAGTTTGACCTGTATTATCATGTATTTCTACTGCAGATGACCACCCACTTTGGCCAATTTATTGAGGAAAAAATGTCATATTTACATATTTTGACATTTATATGTGTTATAGTGGTTAGCATGTTGGCCCCACAGTCAGCAGATCAACAACATCTGGGTTGGATTCTCCCCTGGGCATTTCTGTGTGGAGTTTGCATGTTCTCCCCGTGTGTGTGTGTGTGTGTGTGTGTGTGTGTGTGGGGGGGGGGGGGGGGGGGGGGGGGGGGGTTTCTGGGTACTCCGGTTTCCTCCCACATTCCAAAAACATGCATGTTAGCTTCATTGGAGACTCTAAATGGTCCATAGGTATGAATGTGATTGGTTGTCTATATGTGCCCTGCCATTGGCTGGACACCAGGCCAGGGTGTACCCCGCCTGTCGCCCCAAGTCAGCTGGGATAGGCTCCAGCATACCCCTGCGATCCTCGTGAAGGTAAGTGGCATAGAAAAAGGATGGATGGATGTGTGGGGATGCAGTTCTATTTACTTCCTGTAGACTGTTTGACAATATTTGCTATTTTTATATGCAATATTTTAGAATGAGATGCTTTTAGAAGAGTTATGGTAACAAAAGAAAGTATTTGTAGGAAGTTTCCCTGCTGCACGTACAGATGAAGCTGCTGGAAAATACACCATGGTCCCTTAGACAGCAAAATAAGAAAAACAAAAAAAAACCTTGATGGCTTGAACACGTCGGTCCCAAAATGAAATGTTCTTCACCAACTGGCCTGTCAGCCATCTTTGATGTACCTGAGGTAGTTTGTGTGTAATTTTGCCGCCTTGCAAACAAACAGATGTGACACAACAACCTGCACATGCTGGGTGTATTTTGAAAAATATTTTGCACACTTTTTGGTCATCCCCCCCCCCATCACACGTGCAAGTGAAGAAGCGAACGGCGTGTAAATAATTGGATAGCGCCGGCATATGGCGAGGTCGCGCGTACAAGGAGGAACTTGTCAATCAGCCGCGCCAATCTATCCACGCTCGTACGTACGCAACTCACAGTGGCAACTGCCGACGAGCAGACGCGTTCGCTTCAAGACGTGAAGGACCTGTCACGAGTCGTACTGGCACAAACAAACTTTGTCACGTTGTTGTCGGCGCTCACACTGGCAGCCATCTTTAGACTCCATTTTGGTGTGTTTTCACTTATTTAGGGTTGTCAAACATTCCCTCACAAACTTTTTCTTGACTTTTGGGCAAGCGATACAAGCACAATAGTGTGTGATACCTGTGCAATAATGTATGATACCATCCATCCATCCATTTTCTTCTGCTTGTCCGGGTCCGGGTTGCGGGCACAGCAGTCTCAGTAGGGAAGTCCAGACTTCCCGGTCCCCGGCCACCTCTTCCAGTTCTGCCGGGAGGACACCAAGGTGATCCCAGGCCAGCTGTCCCAGGTCTGACCCGGGGCCTTCTCCCGGTCGGGCATGCCCGGGACACCTCACCAGGAAGTGAGGTGGAATTCGGACTAGACGCCCGGGCCACCTCAACTGGCTCCTCTCGATGTGAAGGAGCAGCGGCTCTACTCTGAGCCCCACCCCCAGATGACCATGAGTCCAGCCGCCCTACGGAGGAAACTCATTTCAGCTGCTTGTATCCGCAATGACCATAGGTGAGGGTGGGAACATCGATGGGGGGCTCAGCTCTCTCTTCACCACGACAGTCCGGTACAGCGACCGCATTACTGCAGACGCTGCGCCGATCCGCCTATCGACCTCACTCTTCGACCTTCCCTCACTCGTGAACACGACCCCGAGATACTTGAACTCCTCCACCTGGGGCAGGACCTCATTCCCAACCCACGCTTTTCCCACTGGGAACCATGGCCTCGGATTTGGAGGTTCTGAGTGTCATCCCAGAAGCTTCACCCTCAGAAGCAAACCACCCCCGTAAACGCTGCAGGTCACAGCCTGATGAGGCCATCAGGACCACATCGTCTGCAAAGAGCAGAGCCCAGACCCTCAGGCCCTCCACACCTTGGCTGCACCTGGAAATTCTGTCCATGAAAATGATGAACAGAATCGGTGACAAAGGGCAGCCTTGGTGGAGGCCAACGTCCACCGGAAACAGGCTTGACTTACTGCTGCAAACCGGGCTCCTGCTCCGGATGTACAAGGACCCAATGACACGTAGTACAGCACCCCCCCACAGGACACCGCAAGGGACACGGTCCCATGCCTCTTCAAGTCCACAAAGCAATAGACTTTCTCAGGGAGGCTGAGGAGTGTGATCCCCTGTAGTTGATATGCACCCTCCAGTCACGCTTCTTGAAGAGGGGACCACCACCCGGGTGTGCCAATCCAGAGGTACTGTTCCCAACTTCCACGCAGCATTGAAGACACGTGTCAGCCAAGACAGTCCCTCAACATCCAGAGCCGTGAGGAACACGGGGAGAAACTGGTCCACCCCTGGAGCTTTGCCACTGGGGAGGGTTTTGACCCCCCCAGACGCCTCAGCCACGCTGATGGAACTGTCCTCCTTCCTGTCCTCAGACTGCCTCCTCTGTGGAAGGCAAGTGTATGATACCTGTACAATAATATGATACTGGAGCATGGTTAACGTGCACAGGGGGTGCATTCCTAGTGATACCATTGCAGAAGAATTGACACAAGTAGATGACACCAATGAATAAGAAGTGATCTCATGGCACAGCAAGAAACATAAACCAACAGTGGTAGATACAGGTGCATATAAAGTATTGCAATCATGTGTGATACCAGTGTGTACGAGCAGCAATATCAGTGCACAGCAAGTGATACAAGCACAATGATTTAATGGTTTAATTCATCCTGAACATGCATGAGTCAAACAGTAGCACATCACATAGTACAATTCACAATTTTGCATGTCCAAAAAGGAGTAGGAAGAAGCAAAGCTCATCAGTTTCACATCAGTTGCAATACATTTATTCACCTCTTGTTCTTCCAAGTGTACTTTGTAGGTCTACATGACAATGTAGTGCAATCATAGCCAAGGTTTTTACTCACTAAAAGGATACCTGAGGATCGACCCGAATGATTAAGGTGCTCAGCGAGTGATACCAGCACAAAGTGAAAGATACAAGTGGATAGTGATTACATAACAGAGTTTCAAGATTGAAGAGTTTTATTGTCATGTGCACAGTAAAACAGGCAGTTCTACTATGCAATGAAATTCTTATTCTGTTCATTCTCCCAAGAAAAGAAAGAAAACACAAGAAAAAGAATAAGAACATAAGAAACATAAATACCAATAAATTAATCAACAACAACAGAAGAGACATTAATACAAGTACATAATACAAATAAATAAATAAATAAATAAATAAAGTGTTATGAGTGTGTGCGTGTGTTGCGTGTCGCGTGTGTTGACGATACAAGATGATACCAAAAAATCTTGGGTGATATCAGTGCATGGCAATTGACATCAGCCAATAGTGATTGATACCAGTGCATGTAAAGTATTGATATCAATGTATAATGAGCAATGTCAGCGCACAGCAACCTTTGCAATAATGTGTGATACCGATCATCGACTCAAATGATGAAAGTCCACGGTGAGTGATACCAGCACTAAGTGAAAGACACAAGTTTCCAGGTGATACCGTTGCATCAGCAGTGATACAAGTAGATGTACGGTGAATGAGGAGATGGATACAGCAAACGACATAAACCAGCAGTGATCGATACATGTATATCAAATGAATTGTAGTCATATGATACCAGTGTCTAACGAGCGATATCAGTGGCCAGCAAGTTATACAAGGCAATAATAGCGAGGAATGCATGCGGCCAGTGAGTGATATCACTGCGTTTGAAGCCAACTAATTGCTTGGACGCTGATTGGGCAGCGGAACAGACGCTCGAGTGAGTGTGGTGTGTGTTTCTCAGCCACGCCGCGCAGCCTCGCGCGCTACAAAGGCCGAGAATGAACTTCAGAGGATTTGAATGGCTGAAGAGAAGAATGTGGACATTGAATTATCAGGAGGAAACAGCAGGGTGGGAACAAAAAGACTTCTTCTAAAGCCCCCCAGCGCACACAGACGCTTCTTCTGACACGGAAACCTGGCCAAATTCACAGGAAGCTTTATTGTGACACTTTCACTCTGTCTCTGTGTGTGTGTGTGTGTGTGCGTGTGCGTGACTTTAAAGCAATAAGCCACCGCTACGCTATACAGTAACATGCACGCATTCCTTTGACATGAAAACGCTGTGAAAAGTGCTGTGACAAAATGTACCATTAAAAGTTTACACCAAGCTTCAAAGCATTTACAAGGAAAACAACATGGTGGATATTTCAAGAAAACACGGAAAATGGGTGAATTCTTGAATCATTGTGAAGGTTTATTTAGCTTTCCATTATAGACCTTGTAATGACCTTCAAAAGCAACATGCATAGTTTATTTTCTCTTTTATTTGTGCTACGACAACACATTCCAGTTTTGTTGCATCCCTCTTTGATGTTTCACTTCATTTGGAACACAACAGTACAAATCATCAAATACAAAAAATAAAAACACTCATAAATATTATTTAGTATTATTACGATTGCTTATTATTCCCTTTTCCCGTTTGATTTGATTATAGCACAGTAAGGCTAAAAAAATGATGAGACTTCCTTAAAAATACAAAATGATAAGTTGTAAAGTTGTCTCCTTATATAATTAGTGTTCATAATGAATTGTTATGAACATACTATTTAAAAACATGATTATTATTGCCATGATTGTGCTTCTGCTTTACTATGACTGATGATGAACAATGATGTTTTATTTGATGTAATGAGTGCTATTTTGTTTATTATTCATTGTTTAATTGCAATACAACAAGTGTAAATATGAATAAAACGATACATAAAAAACATGTAATAAAATGTATTTCCTGAGTCAGCGGTGTCCAAACTGCAGCCGCAGGGCCACGTGTGTTCCGCAACTTGTTGTTTTTATTAGCCTGCGGCACAATCCAAACATACAGTACTGTATATAAAAATAGAAAATCAATAATAATAGTAATACGCCTTGTCACCTATACCACAAAGCTGCTTTTTTAGTGCTTTTCTGCTTTATCATTTTATTTTCTATGTGTACTTGCATCATGAGGTGTGTTCTGTGTACCGCATACTGCGCTGCTGCTGCCGGAACCCTCATTTCGCTGACGGCACACGGCCGAGGGATCAGTGAAGCTCCGTCTTATCTCGTGAAAATATCCAAATGGCCCCCGGATGCTTGGATTTATCGGTGTGCGGCACCTCGGTGGAAAAAGTTTGAACACCCCTCTACTGTGATGTTTATTGAAAGGAATATATTGATTAAATGGCATTAATGACATTCATTAAAAAGCCTTGCTCTCAAATAGTGTAAATATCAAAGATGGCAGCTCAACGGAAAGAATCACGCTGGTGATGATGTGGAACATGTCTGCCTCCTCATCGCGGTGAGACCCACGAGGAGGATGCAGCACGCTCCCACCACCTGCAGCAACACACAACAACAGCGTGCACGCCGCCTGCCTTTATTGCCCCTGCAGGGCCTCACGCACTTGGGACGACGCCTCCACCACTGTCTCTCTTCTTTTCGCACAGTCGCTCCTCCGGCTGAAGCATTTTGCCCAAGAGCTTCTGCCAGTAGCGGAACACTGACAGTAGGTGGCGCTGCAAGTCTGCACAGCGCCGCCACGTGTGCTCCGTGATGTTAATGTATGCCTGCTGGACGAAAGCAAACTTATTCCAGCGGGGGCCACATCGTGAAAAACCATATTTGATGTTCCGTAAAGCAACACGTGAAGATATGTTGCATAAGAAAAAAGTCCAACACAGGTGCAAAAGCCTTTTGTTGGGATCAACTCTGCTCTTTCTTCCCCCTTTTTTTTGCTTTTTGTATTTTTCAAATATTTCAACTTCCTTCTTAAATAATCTTAGTACAATTTTTTTAACTTTATTTTGTTTTGTTTGTTTCTCATAATATTACAACTTCAAAAAATATTTCAACTATTTTTCCTCATAATGTTACAAATGTATTCTCGTACATTACAGCAGTTTTTTTCCATTTCTGCTGTTGGTTTTTATTTTTGTAGCTTTCCAACAATTTCAGCTGTCTTGTTGTGATGTTGTGACATTATTCCCAAAATATTTGGACTTTATTCTCGGAACATTCTCACGTTTTTTTGCAACCTTATTGTCCAAAAATGACAACTTTATTTTATTTTGTTTTGTTTGTTTCGCATATGTTGGAATGTGCGTTGGGCATTTCTGTGTGGAGTTTGCATGTTCTCCCCGTATGTGTGTGTGTGTGTGTGTGTGTGTGGGGGGGGGGGGGGGGGGGGGTTCTGGGTACTCCGGTTTCCTCCCACATTCCAAAAACATGCATGTTAGCTTCATTGGAGACTCTAAATGGTCCATAGGTATGAATGTGAGTGTTTGTCTATATGTGCCCTGCCATTGGCTGGACACCAGGCCAGGGTGTACCCCGCCTCTCGCCCCAAGTCAGCTGGGATAGGCTCCAGCATACCCACGACTAATGAGGATGAAGCGGCATAGAAAACAGATGGATGGATGTTTCACATATTACAACTTAAAATATTTATTTTAAGTTTTTTCCTCATACTATTACGTTATTCTCATAAAATCACACATTTTTCTCATTACATTAGAATTTTTTCTCAGTTTTTCATTTTTGCTGTTTTTCTTTTGTTTTCTTGTTAAATCGTGTATTTTTAGAATGTGCCGCGGGCCACTAAAGAAACAGCCGCAGGCCACAAACGGCCCCTGGGCCGCACTTTGGACACGCCTGCTCTAAAGCGGCTTCTTTTATTGGATGAAGTTTACAATATGCATCGCAACGTTTTGTGCAATAACACGTTTGAAAAGATCTTTGGAGGAATTGACGACGCCACAAAGTGGAGAGAGACGTCTTTCACCCAAGTCACGGCGGAGGAATAAAACTCAGCACCTCATGAATTATGGAGGAGGAGCAGCACATTGGCTGTTGTTTATTTACATCTACATATGTATAAAATATCATTTATTCTAAGAGGCTCGGTAAATCACAAGCATTCCGCCACAAGAACAGATAAGCGAGGTTAGCGTGTGACGCGGCCAGCTGCCGGTAATAATTTAATGACGTGTTACGGGCGGCGTAAAGGCGGCAAGCAGCTGTGGCATTAGGGATTATAAAGTTGGTAAAACTTTTAACAAGTGCCACGCGCTCCCAGCCGGGCGGAATAAGAGGAATTTACACATCCTTCAATTGCACAGCTATCAATCACGCACGCCGCCGCTCCTCGGGGAGCGTCTTTACATGCATATTTATCAGCTCCACATGCTAATTCCAGCCCCGTCTTCACGCCTTCTAATTGTTGACGTCCTCTGATATGTTTCTCTCAGCCCAGGCGTGGCTCCTTGGGGGGGTTTATTTGTGCTCCAGAGTCAATGAGGCGCCTTGACCTCCACTTTCAAGTCTTAACGCGGCGCTCAGTGCCGCTACTCTCCATTATTTCACGTGGCACTTAACGCACCTAATCCTCCTCCATAATGCCGCCGGACTTGAATTTGACTTTTGAAGTATGACGCGGGCTGCAAAGGACCCCTGGGCCGGTGTCTGGACGCCGCTGACACGAGCTGATGTTTTCCATCGCACTCATTGCTCAGTTTGAAGGGCTTTGCAGGAGAGGATGCATCGTCACAGTTCACGACATGCTTACGTACATACTTAGCTTTTCATGGCATGGTTGGGCTTCAAAAATAGTCAAATCAAATAAGTCATCATATGATTTAATATTATTGTTTTATTATTGTATGATATATAATATGTAATACATATTGTATAATACATAAATAATTACATTAATTATACATTCATTGTACTATGATTGTTATTCATTTATCATATACAGTACCGTACAGTGGTGTGAAAAGTGTTTGCCCCTTCCTGATTTCTTTTTTTTTTGCTTGTTTGTCCCACTTCAATGTTTCAGATCATCAACCAAATGTAAATATTAGTCCATGACAACACAACTCAACACAAAATGCACTTTTTCAATGAAATTGTATAATTAAATCAAATCTACATGGCCCTGTGTGAAAAAGTGATGGCCCCCTAAAGCTAATAAGTGGTTGGCCCCCCTTAGCAGCAACAACTGCAATCAAGCGTTTGTGATAACTTGCAATGAGTCTCTTCCAGTGCTGGGGAGGAATTTAGCACAATTGTTGTCATTCAGCCACATTGGAGGCTTTTCCTTTTTAAGGTCATGCCACAGCATCTCAATAGGATTCAGGTCAGGACTTGGACTAGACCACTCCAAAGTCTTCATCCATTCAGAGGTGGACTTGCTGGTGTGTTTTGGATCATTGTCCTGCTGCAGAACCCAAGTTGCTTTCAGCTTGAGGTCACCAACATTCTCCTTCAGCACAATTCATGCTTCCATTGATCACAGCAAGTCTTCCAGGTCCTGAAGACCATCACACTACCACCACCGTATTTTACTGTTGCTATGATGTTCTTTTTCTGAAATGTGGTGTTACTTTTACGCCAGATGTAATGGGACACACACCTTCCAAAAAGTTCACCTTTTGTCTCGTCGCCCCATCACGTTTTCACACAGGGACATGCAGCTTTGGATTTTTTCCTCCCTTAATAATAAAAGTTTCATTTAAAAACAGCATTTAGTGTTGAGTTGTGTTGTCATTGACTAATATTTACATTTGGTTGATGATCTGAAACACTAAGTGTGACAAACATGAAAAAAAGAAACGGTATATATAATCCTATTATTTATTATATTATATTATTATAAAACTGCTTATGTTTTAAAAAAAATATATATATTTTTTCAAGTTTACAAACCTCAAACTGCTACCAGGTAATTTTCCATCCAGCCATCAATTTTCTCTGCCGCCTATCCTCACCAGAGACACGAGGGTATGCTGGAACCATCCCATCTGACTTCGGGCGAGAGGCGGGGTTCCCCCCACCCTGGACCAGTCCAGGTCGTTTTCCAATAAATAATATAAGTAAGTTTATTCTTTTAATAATAATCTATGATTCTATTCTATTCTATTCTATCAATATTGATGATTATTATTGTTGTATAATGAATACAAGGTAATATATAAAGTACACAATGCAAAATTAAAAATAGCCTTTGCTTTACTACTTTAATTATTTTTTTTACACAACTACAAACTGCTAGCAGGTAATTCTCCAATAAACACAATTCTTAAATGAATAAAATGAAAACATATGGAATAATTGATCATAGTTGAAAACAAGCGTGTCCAAAATGGTCCCAGTGAGGCAAAATACATTAGAAATGCTAACGCTGAGCTTTCTTTCACGCTCCACAAACATGTTGACACTACCAATGCATGTACCTTTGACAACTCACGTCAATGTGCACATTTTTACGGTTCTGTCCATCTTGTGGAGGTTCTGTTGAAGCTTCATCAATGTCAGTACTTGGCAGCAACCAGCAGAGGGCGCCAGTCATTGACGCCCAATGAGTCTGCTGCCTAGACGGCCTGCAGAAGCAAGCAGAAAGTCATCAGTCACCTGTCAGAAGATGCTAAACCAACAGTGAAGTCAGTGAGCTCCACCCACTGAATTTAGAAGTAAGAACTGTTTAGTACATATATAAGACGCATCAGACTATAAGCTGCACATGTCCACGTCATAAAATGGTAAATTGTGGTGCGACCGAGTCCGTGAGGACATGGCAGCTCTTTATTTAATAGGAGCCAATCACAAGCTATGAAAAAACTCCAGACGAACTTATCAAATAATTGCAGGTCATTACTCAATAGTCAAACAGTCTGACGCACGGTGCCATCTTACAAACACTAAACTTATCACACAGCAACTTAACACTCAAATGGTATGCCTAATAAAGATACAAACATGTACCGATACGAGTTGAAAATGCAATTTTAAAAAATGTTTTCCCATACATGGATGAATGGCATTGTATTATGCTACCTCTGTCCACCAGAGGAGCCCAGAGGGAGGCTGACATCATTGCAGTGCCCCAGCAGGCACCAATGAGTCTTTCATTTTAAACTCGTATGGGTACCTGTTTGCATATTTCTTTGGTACTTAGGTTCTCTGGTATTTCTTTTGAGTGTTGGGTTGCTGTGTGATGAGTTGCGTGTTCTTTGTAAGATGACACCGTGAGCATATTGAGTGTTCTGAAGTAAAGGAGATGGCACGATGATTAGAGCGTAGCCATAAACTAGCCGCACCGCTGCATAAGCAAAGTTGAAGAAAAAAGTTGAAGTGAGTCATGGGCCAACGTTGGTTGATTTGTCTGATTTTTGTCATGAGTTGTCAAAAAAAAATGATGAAAACTCCTATTTTTTCTGCTGAAAAGGTACAAGCTGTAAAGTTTCACAGTAAAAAAAAAAGGAAAGAAAAGTGGAACTTTTAAAAGGTAGCACCCAGAGACAAGACATTGTGCAGCTAAAAGTACAATGATGTACTTTTTGTTTCTGGGAATTTACCTGCCGGGGGAAAGTAGGATCTTTGTTGTGGCAAACTTGGCCGCTGCTCAGAGCAATTCTGTCAGCACTTTATCATCTTTTGCCAAACAATTAACTGTGAAAACGTTGCGTGCGCCATATTGCCGCCGCCTCATCAGCATGCATTTACATCGCTAAGAAGCGCACGCGGCAGCAGCAGCAGCGTTCCAGCATAAATTCCACCGGATGAGTGGGAGATCTCACTCTGTCTCTTTTTCTTTACCTTCTTTATCTTTCTTTGGGCGGCCCTTCCTCTCCGGCACAGACACCTGCCGCCGAGCGCGCACCTCCGGGGAGGCGACATCTGAGAAACGCAATTTGAGGGAGTGAGCTGCACAAACGGGAGGACAAACAATGGAGGGGGATAAACACGCCGGGCTGGACAAACGCACGCCTCCAGCGTGCACGCAGGTGTGGAAATTCAAGGGCAAACTTGGTTGTTTCGGACCTTTGTTTGCTGGTTCCACAGCCGGGCACCGCGGGGGTGCGTCGTCGTCGTCGTCAAACGTCGAGGAGTTTGACGAGAGCGCGAAGACGCTCGAAGTGGGCTTTGGTCAAAGTGGAAGAGCTGATGGACTTGACTCTTAGATGCTCTGTCATGACGAGTCCAACGTCTCATTTTTGGACTTCACTTTCAGCTTTTCCCCATCAGAGTCAATGGCATGTACAACACGTACAGCATGGCTTTGGCTTAGTTCCATGCTCATGCCTGCTTGACAGCTTTTCATGACAGGGACCTCGCTTTTTCTTGCTAATTTCTTACAAAAGGTCACATGAAAACCCAAACTCTCAAAGGAAAGAATGTAAATCCAATTCACCCGTTCCAGACACCAAAAATATAACCAAAACACACAATAATGATACCTTGACATGCAGAAAACAATGCAAAAAGAATTATA
The DNA here is from genome assembly GCF_027744805.1 of Dunckerocampus dactyliophorus. Classification (NCBI taxonomy): domain Eukaryota; kingdom Metazoa; phylum Chordata; class Actinopteri; order Syngnathiformes; family Syngnathidae; genus Dunckerocampus; species Dunckerocampus dactyliophorus. The sequence goes on along the minus strand of NC_072825.1, from coordinate 32,088,775 downwards.
ATTGGCGGACACAATGAATAAATGAACATTTAACATCACTGTTACCTTTATTGAAGACTTGTTGGCGAGGAGGGGAGGGCACGACATTTTTGTGCATCGTGATGAGTTATTTGTTGAATTCAAGAGTGTTTCTCACCTTCTTCGTGAAAGTGCTGGCACTCGCAGCTTCCTTTGGCACCATGGCGGGTTATTTTGTAACCATACTCAATCCAAAATGCACCGATGATGAGTCAGCAGTACATAGGCTGCTTTGTTTGGCCACTCAAGTACAACATTTTGCTCTGTACAGAGCAAACGGACTAATATCAGCCATTTTTGTATGATTTGCCTTGAACCTCAATTTAGATGCACGTTTGGGAGCAATGCAATCACATGGCAAACAAAAAAAATCACAGCTTTTCAACCTTCTTCTTGTAAATGTTCTTTTTGGAATACGATGACTTTATTCCCTTAATATTATAACTTTTTTCCTCAACCTAATTTCCCAAAAATGACAACTTTACTTTGTTTTGTGTATTTCTTATAATATTATGAAGTAAAAAAACAGCATATTTTTTCTTTAGTATTTCAACTCTGTGCTACTAAAATGACAGTACACTAAGTCCCCAACTTATGAACACAATTGGTTCCAGACGACCGTTCTTAAGTGGAATTGTTCTTAAGTAGGGGAAAAGGTAATATTAGCAATGATATAGGTACTACATGTACGTGTATACATATACAGTATATGTGTATGTATGTAAATATGAGTTTGGATGCAGTAGTAATATTAAACCAGGATAATGAATGAAAAAAACAATAATAAAAGTGATATAATAATACGTAATGATAAATGTTATTTACCTTTGAAGAGGAGTGGTCGAGCATACGTCGTTGTGGTGGAGGAGGAGGAGTTATTGAAAAAAAGGACAAATGGTGGTGGTGGTTAGACTCTTCTAAAAGAGGTAGTGTTCTGTGGGTGGTGTAGAATTAAGCAGGCCTATTAACTCTTCATAAACTTTAATCACACGCTCTGTCCGGGTTCTATCATTTAGCTTTCCATTTAGCTTTACACTGTATCTCCCCAGTCTAACTCTTCCTCTGTTGGTCCCATTAGCAGTGTCACAGTGCCCTCTGCTGGTCAAGCATGTACAGTAGCAGTATAAAATACTGATGGAGCGACTACAAGGCACAATAAAATAAAATATAGACCAGTCGGCTTGTGTTCGTATCCACGAATGTTCGCTAGTCGGGTGTTCGTAAGTTGGGGACCTAGTGTATTTTTTCCCTCATATATGACATTATTCCCCTACAATTATGACTCATTTTCTTGTTAGAATACAGCTTTTTTACGTAATATTTTGACTTTATTCATTGTGTCATTTTAACTTTTTTGCAACCTAATTTTTCAGAAAATTACAACTTCACTGGAAAATGAAATGATTATATTATATTAAAAATGATTATTTCATATTTAAACTTTACGTTACTACAATGATGTTATTTTTCCTCATAATATTACATTATTAACGCTAAATTATGACTTTTTCTTGTTGGATTACAACTTTTTTCTCGTAATATTTTGACTTTATTCTTGTAAAATTACTACAGATTTTTCCGTTTTTGCTGCTGTTTTTTTTCCTGTTCTTGTTTCTATTCTATTTTTAGAATGTGCATTGGGCTGATAAAAAAACAGCCGAGGGCCACAAACATTCAAGACCCCTGGCTTAAGGCAGTGAGTGCATTGTTACCCGTACCTTTTTTTTTGTCTCTCCTGCCTCAGGCAACATTTTGGTGGACATTTTGGGCAAAAATGGGATCATACAAGAACTGGGGGTTTGACTGTACTGTTTGCTGTTAGTGTGACACCATCTGATTGTCTGACTTGTGCATTCAGGTCAACACTCCTTTCAGATGTACTTTATCTACTAAAAGCAGGCTTGAGGGCGCGTGGGGGCCCCCTAGTGGCCGAATGTGTCGAACGAACGGCTCTGATTTGATCAATAGATGGGCCAAGAGAAAGCACAAAAGAGCGTAAATAAGCGCTTGTCAGCGCGTGGATGTCAGCGGCACAGGTGCGAGTAAAATGAATGATGAATGCCACACGTGAGCATTATAGCAGGAAGTCTATGAGCGTGCATGTTAATTAGCATTCTCTCCATGAAGCCGGCACGATATAATTACCGACTGCTATTGCAACGCACGTTAGCGTTAGCTTCCTTGCACGGCACACCTGTTTCTTTGCATTGCATTGTTGTCTCGTCCACCGATGCCGAACCTTGGCTTTTTGTTTACACGCTGAGATTGCTGAGCACCTCCAACATCCCCTAGAAAACAAAACATTTTGGGCTTTTGGAAAACAACGTAATAAGATGCCCCACCTGCGTGACGCAACTTTAGACAGGATTATGTCCAAAAATAAGAATGAATTCACCATTGAAGGTATGAACTTATTATCTGCCAGTACAACTTGACTGGATCACAAACAGGGGCCAGTCATTTCGAGCCCCATGGAAAAAAAAAAAAAAAAATCACATTGGGCCCCCACATGTCTCCAAATTTTGGACTTATTAATGTAGTTCTTGTGACGTTCGCGTTGTAGAGTGTGCATTTCTGTTAAGAAACTGAAATAAACATACTACAGGAAGTGTGTTTGATCAGAGTGCATGTTGTGTGTGTCAGGAAGGGCGGCCCTCATCTAACAATACATGTCATTAATAATCTAGTCATCTTATTTTTACAATATGCTCGGGACAATTTTGGACACCCCTGCTCTGAATTTCATTTGTATAGCACCAAACACGCACAAAAGGAAAGCAAACAAGGCGCAGGCGGCCAATTAGCATCCCTTACCGGTGTTTGACACGAGGTGGCCAACTGTAGCGTCCTCCGTCCGAAACGGGGACGCTCTGCTCGCGCTGTGAATCCACAGAAGCTTTTATTTTCATGGGCAAACTTACAAATTACACGAGTGACACCCGCCTGGTATCTCGGGTGCCATGTGGCCTGAACCGACGCCAATTCCTCCGCCGCTAATTTTGCTAATTGCCTGCGCCAGGCCAACACTTTGCATTGGTGTGTCACGGGGAGCTAATGAGAGCTAAATAATGTATGTGAAGCGCTCTAATTGCTTCATTTCTCATTTTGCTCTGCAATTCTCACATGCCAATCTGTTTCCTGGATGACGGTTAATACTAATAAGTGCTGCAGTCGGTCCAAGGCTGTCCTACAATGGACGTTTGTCTTCCCACGTGCGTTATTGATGCGCTAATCCTCCCGGCTGGGCGGAGCCTTTAGCCTGAATCTCAGCTGTGATCGGCCGCCTTGTTGCTTGTTGACGCGTGTTACATCACCGTGCGTATTGTTCCTATAATCTTCCATACGATTCTTTGCTATTGTTGCTCAGGCAGGAGAGGGAGACGTGGGGGCAGGCCTCCCCAGTGCACCTCTGTTTAATAACCATGTGCATAAAGCACAGTGACTGAAAAACACAATCTAGAGGGGTCTGAATACTCCCTAAATATAGCGCCAACGTCCCATCCTTCCTGCTACGTCTTCTTGACGCGTATGAAGAAGCAGCGTTTTGACGCCATTTACAGTCCGGAGTTGGAAGGCAAGTTACATTGGCAGACAGTCCCATTATAATGTGTTTATTTCAAAGCGAGGGCAAACAGGCAGCGCCAAATATCGATTTGTGGCGGACCACCAGAAATAAAAGAATGTAAGTGAAGTATTTTATGATTACTTGTGAAACTTGACTTACCAAAACTGCTGCTTTGATGTCCTACGGTATTTCCACAATGACTTTTTTCCTCATAAAACATGAATAAAGTCTTACGTATTGTGGGCCAAAAATGATGCATTTCAAGCCTAAAAGTGTCCAAATGAACTCAAATAGAAATATAAGGCTTTTAGAGAACACATTCAAAGACGGTGTGATGAGATGTAGTATTCTACACTGGTCACTAGGTGGCAGTCATGTGACATTGGCGAGACAGTAGCCACCACAAGCAAAGAAACAGGAAGTAAAAAAAACAAAACAAGCACCTCTCCCATTGCTAACATGGGAGTCTATATAATGTCCTGCTTTCTCTGATGATGTCTACTGTATTGGGTAATGGAGGTGTAAAGGTGACTGTAGGGGTGTTATTTCATGTCTAGAGGGCTCTAATCATGCTAAAACTGTATTTAGAAGGTCATAAACAGGTTTTCTAGGCTCTAACTAAGAAAATATTCCATTTAGAAGTAAGGACGCTTACTTTGTAGACATTCACTTATCACAGTCAGGTACGGAAGTAATTAATGGCGATAATTGAGGGATGACTGTATTGCTGTGTTTCGGTGAAAGAAATTTAGTTAGTAAGTTTTTTTCCAGGAAATGGTGAATGTAGTCCTGTATGATTTTGTGTCCGCATACGATGACTTTCTCCTTGTAGTGTGTGCATGAAATACGATACAGCATACTACAGGAAGACCCTTTTATCATGGTATTACTATCCTTTTATTCTGTGACTGTAATCCTGCCATTGTGTTGCTGCTCTTGTTGCCAGTCTAGTACTCCTAAAAGTTCAATAACATCATATTTAGTTGTTTCCAAAGATCGCACCTCAAATCGCAAAGCAAATATCTGCACACTTCGCGGCATGAAGGTACGGTAAGGTGCTGCTGTGGGTGCATAGCCGACATGCGTGATCATTAATCAGAACTCTGGCGGGCGGGGAAGTTAAGAGCGACGTCTCTCAGTGTGAAACATTTTCACATTCTTTTTTACACCTGCAGCTGTGGTCGCAATGAGGTCATAAGGGCATCACCACCGACAGCCGGCAATGATTTTTGTGTTTTTCTGCGTCAAAGCGAGAACCCGACTGGTCTTAAAGCAGGTACCAGCTGTCGTGGGTCACGTCGGTACAAACGTGCTGCGTTGTTGTGTGATTCTGCTGAATGAGGAGTCTGATGAAAGCAGCCCAAGAGACAAAGAAAGGTCTAAAAATACAGGAAGCTCTTATTATGCATTAATGGCGGCACAGTAGAGCAGTCGTAGCGTCTAATGCAACAGAATGTCATTGGCAGCCCTTAATAGGATTGAGCGTCTATAGCGATTTGTCAAGGCCAAATATCCCGCATTTAGCAGACAAATATAGCCCACTGGAGCAAGTCGAGGAGGGGGGAATCACAAAATAGTCAACAGGATTAAGGCAAGCATGAAGTAAATGCTCCTTGATGTGTCATCGATAAAAGGATTTTTGATTATTCGTCGGCATAAAAAGCATGCAAAGATTGTCATGGCGTCATTGTCTTACTGTATCCTCTTTATCAGGACGTCAATCTCTTCCCCCGTCTTTTTTTTCATGGAATTAACGTAGAGTCTGCGTTTAGATTACCTCCTCGCCTCAGGTAACGCGTGCTGAACTTGTTGTGCAAGTCTGCCCTCTCCGCGCAACGCCGCGTCGTCTTCAATTAATGCTCACGCGCTCGACATGTCGCCTTTTTAGTCCCAAACAACCGCAAAAACAACAACATCCAACTTTCTTTAGTCACGATGTGTGCAGTTCTGCTTTTCTAAAATGTCGCATGTTTACTAGGTGGGTGCAACGTTGAATTTGAATAACATCACATGATTCATTGGTTTCATTTAGAAAGATACCATTCAGTTAGTTTTTAGTGTGACTGTGAAATAGATACTGGACATTGCAGGGGAACTTTCCGAGATTCCCATTGTTGTTTTGTAAAGTACCAATCAGGTGTAAATGAGTCAAGGACATAAACAAACAAGCAAACAACAATTCATGACAAGTGTGTTCACATTTGATTTGAATAAAGTGCAACCAACATTTCAACAGTAGGTTTACCTGCTACTTTTGCTGTTGTTCATCCATCCATCCATCCATCCATCCATCCATCCATCCATCTTCTACCCCTCATCCGAGGTCAGGTTGTGGGGGCAGCAGCCTAAGCAGGGAAGTCCAGACTTCCCTCTCCACGGCTACTTTGTCCAGCGTTCCCAGGCCAGTTGAGAGACATCGTCTCTCCAATGTGTCCTGGGTCTTCCCTGAGGCCTCCTACTGATCGGACGTGCCCTGAACACCTCCCCCAGGTCTCTCAATGTGGAGCAATGTGAGAGGAGACAAATTCAAGATTGACATAAGCAAAAAAGTGCAACCAACCTTTCTTCAGGTTGAATTAATAGTAGGTTTACTTGCTACTGTCAGAGGTGCCGGGACGGTCAGCCTTGTGTGAAGTCACATGACACCTTAGTAGGGGGTTGGAGGGACTTGTCGTGTTGCTGTGGTATTTCACTTGACCTTTACATATCCTACAAACGGAGAGCAACTTATGTAAAACATCTCCCTCTTTGTAAAAGCCAAAGTGTTTGCTGGCGGGTGGCCATGACGTCATGGACAGCAGACTGAATGGTCATTAAAAGTGTTAACAAACACACATCATATAAAGCCTGTCGTTCTTAAATCTAATGCTGTATTTCCTAGGATCCATGCAATCCATGGATGACCTTTTAAACGATGTTAGATGGATATACTGGATGTAACTTGCCAAACACAGATCACGGTTCACCTTTCTCGGACTTTTTTAGTACTTTTTTTTTTTTTTTGCAGTACAGGAATGGTGTTACAGGCCGAGCCTGACCCTTTAAGAAGAACTGCATTGTGGGAAGTTTGAAGAGTGTTTTAGTTGTGTATGGCAGGCAGGCCCAGGCAGATGTGGTGTCCCTCTCTACTCTCTCTCTTGTGTCTGTAATGTGAGATTATTGTCTGTATAAGCAAACATCAACCGTACAATCCAATCGTGCTGCTTTTAAAATGTATCGTTTTTGAATGGTTTTTGAATCCTTACCTGTCTATCACTAAGAGATTTACATCCCTACTTACAATTAGTACAAAAATATACATATTAGGCACATTTGACATATTTTTGCCTAAATTAAGCATTTCCTAGTATAAAACCTGCTAAATGAAGTAAAACAGAAATATAAGGCATTCAGAAGGCGTAGTCAAAGATGTTGTGATGATATGTAGTATTCTACACTGGTCACTAGGTGTCGGTAATGTATTTATTATATCTGGCGATTTCAACCACTGTAACCTCAGGACTGTCCTCCCCAAATATTACCAGCATGTGAGCTTTCCCACAAGGGAAAATAACATCCTGGACCAAGTCTACAGCAACATGAAAGGTGCTTTGAAGGCTGTTCCAAGACCCCACTTTGGAAAGGCCGACCACATCTCCATATTCCTTTATCCAACATACAGACAACTTCTTAAACAAGCTCCCCCTGTAAGTACAGCAGTTAAAGTGTGGAATGAAGAAACTGATCAAGTACTTCAGGACTGCTTTGGCTGCACAAACTGGGATGTGTTTAAAACTGCAGCGGGGAGGGAAGATTGTACTGTTGATTTGGATGAATATGCTTCTGCTGTTACTGGCTACATTAGCACATGTATAGAGACTGTTAGCACCACCAAGTATTACAGAAAATACCCTAACCAAAAACAGTGGATGAACTGTGATGTAAGGGCTAAGCTACGTGCTCGTTCGACTGCATTTGTCATGGGCACCGCTGATGACTACAAAAAGGCCAGATATGACCTGAGGAGGTCCATACGAGAGGCCAAAAGACAGTACAGACAGAAGCTGGAGGGCTACTATTCCACCTCAGACCCTCGGCGCATGTGGGCGGGGCTCCAGCACATCACAGACTATCGACAGCGGAGTAGCGTAGCCACGTCCAGCCAAACCACACTTCTAGATGAGCTGAATGAGTTCTATGCCCGCTTTGACACCCAAACTCCTGATGAGCAGAGAGGGTGGCTGGACTTGGGGAGCACACAGGACTCACCTCTCATGGTGACATCAGCTGATGTGCGCAGGGTTCTGAACAAAACAAACCCACGAAAAGCAGCAGGCCCAGACAACATCTCAGCACGTGCACTTCGGGTTTGCTCATCAGAGCTAGCTGATGTGCTTGCTGACATTTTAACCTGTCGCTCGCACAAGCATCTGTACCGACCTGCTTTAAGTCCACCACCATAGTGCCCGTACCCAAGAAGAGCAACGTGACCTGCTTGAATGACTATCGCCCTATAGCACTCACTCCTATTGTTATGAAGTGCTTTGAAAGAATAGTCATGACCCACATCAAAAAGAGCATCCCGGTCACTGTGGACCCTCTACAGTTTGCATATCACCAGAACTGGTCCACGGATGATGCAGTCAACACTGCCATCCACACAGCCCTTTCTCACCTACAGAGCCAGGACACATACGTCAGAATGCTATTTATAGACTATAGCTCTGCTTTTAATACAGTCAGCCCCCACAAACTCACAAATAAGCTCCTCACACTTGGCCTGTCTCCCTCCCTCTGTAACTGGGTGTTTAACTTTCTAACAGGCAGGCCCCAGTCAGAGTCCACAATCGCACATCCAGGTCAAGAATTGTGAGCACTGGGACCCCACAGGGGTGTGTGCTGAGTCCGCTCCTCTACACGCTCTTCACCTACGATTGCGTGGCCTCCCAGAACAACACCAGCATCATTAAATTTGCGGATGACACTACAGTCATCGGACTGATCACTGGTGGTGTTGAAACATCATACAGAAGAGAGGTGGCGGACCTCATAGCTTGGTGTCGTGATAACAATCTCCTTCTCAATACAGATAAGACTAAAGAGATGATCATCGACCCAAGAACAAGAGAAAAGGAGCCGCATAGACCCCTGTTTATTGATGAGACTGAGGTGGAGAGGGTGAAAACCTTCAAGTTCTTTGGCACACACATCAGCGAGGACCTCACCTGGTCTCACAACACCCAACAAATTCTGAAGAAGTCCCAAAGGAGACTGTACTTCCTGAGAAGACTGAGGAAATTTGGCATGTCCACCACAATCCTGAGTTGCTTCTACAGATGCACTATGGAAAGTGTCCTTACCGCCTCCATCACTGTTTGGTACGGTAACTGTACAACACGTGATAGGAAGGCACTCCAGCGGGTGATCAAGACCTCACAGAACATTGTTGGGGCAGCCCTCCCCTCACTGCAAGACATTTATAAAACTAGAGTCCTACGAAGAACACACAACCTCATCAAGGACAGCACACATCCACAACACTCATTATTCACACTCCTACCGTCAGGCAGACGCTACAGGAGTTTGAAGTCCAGGACCACAAGGCTGGCAAACAGCTTTTACCCACAGGCCATCAGGCTTCTCAACGAAGCACTCGCACACGCCGCACGCAACACACGCACACACTCATAGCACTTTATTTATTTATTTATGTATTTATTTATTTATTTATTTATTTATTTGGGTGAGACACGCAAGCGCCAGACTTGATTGCAGGAACAACATGCTTTTATTGCAGGTTTGAACGATCTCACAACAGGCACAATAATCCCTAACACAGGCTACTGTTGCAGCCATAACCCACGCCGAGCTAAAAGTCAACTCTGACTTCCTGTCCACCCCCGACTCAGCACCCTAGCACCAGAACACATTTACAGCAACACACATGAGCATGAGTCTTATTTATTTTTTATGGCTTAAGTGTCTTCTTTTCCCTTATTATGTGTAATATATTGGGTAATATGAGTATAAAAGTGACTACAGGGGTGTTATTTAATGTGTAGAGGGCTCTAATAATGTTAAAAAGTTTATTTAGAAAGTTTTTAAACAGGGTTTCTATGCTCTGACTAGAAAAATATTCCATTTATAAATAAGGAATCCTACTTTGTGGAAATTCACTTATGACAGTCATCAGAGGGAACCAATTTTAGCACAATAAACGTGGGATTACTGTAAATCTCACTGGGCTATACGTTACTATTTATGATTGCGCTATCGAGAGCAATGTTTACACCAACAAAGAAACAAAATAAACCTACACAAACTGAAATAAGTCACATTTTTTAAAGTATGTGGGTACAATGAAAACACACCTGTTCATTAAAGGTGAGAATGTTCTGGAAGAAGATGCTTTTAATATATGACATGATTCCTGGACGCATGCCGGTGTGTAGAAACGTATCACACAGCCGTATTTCAACACAAAAACTTCATATTTGCATTCGTGAATGAATTGAAATAGACTGAAAATCATACCTGCTCACAATGCAGATGCTGGCAGCAACACAGCAGCTCCAATCTCCAAGCTAGACATAATTAGTTTCCTAATGAAACAACACTGCTGTGTAAAACACCACAGTCCTTATCAGTATAGTTGCACATTACTTACAGACACAGTCTTCAAGGCAGAAGCATATCAGAAAGTATTCCATAACAAAAATCATCTCTGCATCATTCAATTTGTGTGCCTAATTGCGTCACATGATCAACTCAATGAGTTATTGTGGCCACAAGGTGTCGCCAAAACCCCCCACTTTTTCAGGCTAATCAAAGCTAATCCTCGTTGGTCACAACTTCAGAATCAGGTTTGTTGCCAGGTATAGTTCACTCAATACCAGGATTTGTGCCGGTGGGTTGGTGCAACAATAAAAAAGTACAAGATAGAAATACAAATGTAAATATAAGCATAAAAAATATAAAAATGACAGTGTAGCAGTGCAAAACAGCAGCAGAAGAACTGTTGATTTGTTCCAAATCAACAGGGTTCTTGCTCTGCAGGGTGCAATTGCGATTGCAAGCGCCCTATCGATTTTGGCAAATGGCTGAAAAGGTGCATAAGGTCGATGCTTTATTCATCAGAACTGGAAACCATCTACTCCAAAGCCTCTAGGATTGTTGAAAGCAAGCACTCTGTTGATGTTGAGTGCTAGGTCAAAAGGTGAAAGTTCATACCGGGGCATGCTTTTATTCTAATGTCATCACAAGTCTGTGATGTTTGATGTGAAAGCACGAATCCTATTGATTTTCAATGACATGTGGTCCCACTGGTCACAATGGATATGTGCACCTTTTGGTTTTATTCAAGTCCCAGGACGTTTTTTTGATGTCAAAGCAAGAACCCACCGGATTATCCACACGGGCAGTCCTGTTGTAATGTGTGTGGGAGCGAGGGCAAACAGGAAGCTCCTCATCAATGAATGTGTGCGAAACACTCCCATCAGGCCAAAAGTCCCATGAATCTATATTTTGTCGCTATTTTTCTTGTAGCTTTCAGTGTTTATGTCAAAGCAAGAACCCTATTGGCCTATGTGGCAGAAGGAAACACAGCCCAAGATAGACAAGCGTTATGTACTGTATAGAGCTGTCTATGTTTCTAGATCTATGTATGTAAAGCGTGCGTGACAGAGGCGGACGGTGTTCAGGCACATTTACTTCCTGGTTGGGGGCCGTGTCTAAAGCGAAAGCAGGTCAAGTGAGCACCGGTGATGTGTCATGGGGAGGAGAGGAGTTATGCATTATATAGTCGCAGTGCGGCCGTCTGCACGCCCAGCAGGCTGCCGCCTTCCTCCGTCCCCGGGGAGTCGCTCCCGAGGCGCCCTCTTCGCCGCACATCACCTTCCAGGCTGCAGGTGGCGTCGTCTCTCTCTTACAATATTAAACACTTTCACACATGCTGCCTGCTCCCCCGGGCCCTCCTTCTGGTGGGGGTGGGCATACCCGCGGGCCCCTGCAGGAGCTGCGAACAGCGTCTCCATCAGTCCAGTGTAAATAACACGAAGTGGCAACGCATCAATTGTTAATGATGCAAAAAATCCATGGAGTCGCTCCCGGGGGTCTGTGAACATGGCGCCGCCGCTGCTCGCTGCCACTCCTGGAGGGTCTTGAGGGGCGTGTTGACTTGAATCAGCGGCTGCGCGGTGACGGGTCGAGCCAGCGATTAGTAACAGGTGGTAAAACGCCACAGCGGGTTATTCCAGGCAGGCTGACATCACAGAGCCGAATGCCACACGACCGAAGCAGCACCAAATACGTCGACGTCGCCTCTCCGGACAGCCTTCACGTGGAGCACGGGGGGGAACGCTTGGAATGGATCGCAGATGCCACTTTTTGAATAATACAAACGCTCCACTTTCATTTGGGCTACGCTCTTCAAAGACACAAACAAACACGTCACATGTTGTTAAAGCTCCTGTCGCCCAATGCCATCCTGGAATCGCCCATTTGGTCTTTTCAGCCACAAACTTCGGAAGGAACAACGCGTGATCAGTGAAAGCAAAGACAAAAACCTGCAAAGATTGAATGGAGGCAACTAGACTCTTGGTAGTTGAAGACATTTCACCTTTCGAGGATGCCTCCATTCAACATTTGCAGATTAGCAGGACCTGCAGGACTGAGATCGAGACCCACACCAAGACAAAAAACCTTCTTCACCCATCTTGCTATTTGTTTATGCAGTAATCGTTCAAATCAAGTCGAGATGTGCTGAATGAGAGTGAAAGCACTGAGAATGAGATCATATAGGATGCGTCTTTATCAGTCCCACAAAGGGAAATTCCAGGTTTACAGCAGCAAAAGTACACGCGCACACTACACATATGTAGAGCGTGCAAATCAAGGAAATGCAAATCAAGAGGTTGTATACATATTTACAGCTATGCACATGTTGATCAAGCCACATGTTTATTGCACGGTTAATTGCATGCTTTATTGCACACTTATTGCACGGTTATCGTACAGGATTTTTGAAGCAGTTTTTGTGATGGAGTCTTGACAGCTGCAGGAAGGAACGACCTGGATACTCTCTTTCCCACGCTTTGGATGTTTCATCCTGTCACTCATGGAGCTCCTTGCTGCAGCAGGTGTGTGTTGGAGGGGGTAGCCGCATCTTATTATTAGTTTGGTTTTTCCGTACATTAAGACTCGGTCCCACTGATCCATTTTCGCGATTGCGTCTGCTTCCTTGTAAGACATTCGAGCACGACACTACATTGTCCTAAGGGACTCGGGGATTCTTGCAGGCTGCAATAGCACAATCAATATTAATGCATTGAATATTGTCTCATAGAAAACCTGTTTATGACTTTCTAAAGAGGATTTTTACCCTTATCAGATCCCTGTAGACATGAAATAACACCCCTATAGTTAGCTTTGCACTCCTATTACTATTTGTTTCCCACACAATGCTCAGGCTGCAGGATCACTGCGGGCTACATGTAGCATGAAGGTAATCTCATGTCATGTCTCATCAGTGGAACATTATTGACGCCGAGTGACCAGAATATTACATTATTATTAACTTGTTTTTCAATATTTTTTGACTAATAATAGTCCATAGTCAACCACAAAACAGCGATCATTTATTTTGGCGTGCACGAGTCCATGAGGCCCAGTCAGCTCTTTGACAGGAGCCAAACATGCACTATGAATAAACTCACGACAATCTTGTCAACTCATTGGATATTGCAGGAGGTCATGACACAATTTAACAGTCTGACTCACAGTTTCATGTTACAAAGCACATTAAACTCATCACACGGCAACAAACACTCAAACGTTATACCTCAGAAATATATAAACATGTATCCATACCAGTTTAATATCAAAACAAAGTTTTACATTTGAAAGTATTCCCATAATGAATTTAGTTTGAGAAAACCATTTCATTGGAGGAGAGCAAAGAAGGCATAAAAAAATGGCGCTGCAATGCTGCTTCTGTCCACCAGAGGGAGCCAGAGGACTCGGAGGCCAAAGCAAAAAGAGGGTAGGTGACGTCATGCAGCGCCCCAATGAATGTGTTGCTCAGAGCACAGGTTCCCAATGTGGGGTACGTGTACCTCCAGGGGTACGCCAACTGTAACGAGGGGTACGTGAATAAAAATGAAAACAATTGGTGCCTAACACTCACAATTACGAATGCGCCTGAATGTCTCACGGAGCAGAAAGGAGACGAGCATGACGTTGTTCATTGCTCGTCATTGTTGTTCATTGTTAAACCTTCCCCTTCAATTTGGTATTGAATTAATATTCAGACTTAAACCATAGCCAGCGTGAGTGGACAAAAAAAGTGATTCACAAATTCACGCCATCAAAACGGAAAGTGCAACATCAGACTGGAATAAAAGCTATAGGATGATTACTGATCTATTCATCAGTGTTCAAGTCAAACTTTATCAAAATGTGACCATGCAAAATACACAGTTTTGACCCGGAGTTATTAAAAAATTAACCAATTAATTATGTTCAATATTTCAAGTTAGGTGTATGTTTTTTAAGCGTGCAGCAGTAGGGGGTGGAAGGCATCAGGTCAAATGTTTGAAGGGGTACGCATCTGTAAAACGTTTGGGAACCACCACCTTATGGGAAACCTTCAAAATTGTGTGTTTTTTTTAAATTTAAATTCATATTGGGACATTTTTGTATATTTGTATGTACACCTTTTGAGTATTAAGTCGTTGTGTGGTGAATTTAATGCTGTTAGGGAAGTGTTCTTGGAAAGATGACTGTTCTGTTGTTATGCTGGTCAACATACTGACCTCCACTGTCTTCCAGTGGGTTGACAAGCTTGTTGCGAGTGCACTGATAGGTCCTGATTGGCTCCTGCCAAAGACAGAGTTACCGTTTCCTCACTGACTCGCGAGCGGCGCAGTATTTTTTTTAAACAATCAGTCGTAGTTCTGAAGTAAAGGAGATGTCACGAGATTAGAATTGAACAATTAGCCACACTGCTGTACAAGCTGCAGGGTTCAAAGTTTAAGAACAAAGTATACGCTGGAATTTACGGTAATATTAGGTCGCATTCAACCACAAAACAGCACAATTTATTCATTGATATATTTCTGAAAAACTGTGCTAGAGTGAAGCCCCAAAATTGGAAGCGTGACGTGGTTAGGATGACCGTATGCCTTTGCCAGGACCAAAGATGTGCATCTACTGGAGGTATATGTTCTCAAGCTAGCAGTAGCGCCCCAGTGACAGCCCCCTGTGCGCCCCCCTAAAGATATTAAGATGTAATTAATTTTGTGGGACTGTCAGCGTTAGGGTGCTCATTTTGCAGGAAGGAGACTGGCGAGCAGCTGCTGTGGCAACAGCCAATAATAACAAAAAGATGAGCAACGTTAAAAAAACAGCAGCGGTGGGGGTCATGGGGGAACGTGTGCAGCATCTCCCGTGAATTAGCTCTTCCCTGACAAGCAGCTCATTGTTTTTCCCATCATGCATCTGATCGGTCATTCAGAAACACAAATAAGTCAAGTCGACCATCTGCTTGTTAGAGGCAAATCTAAAAGTGGCTGTTTGGAGATAAACAATAAAACGACTTTGACAGGCCGGAGAGCACCTGAATGGAAAATGTAATATTTGATGTCGTTGAAAGCAGCTTTCTGTCAACTCCTAAACAAAGCTTGTCTTTAATTTATTACCACTCACACAATACTTGTGTTGTCCTCATTTTCTAAATCAATAATCAGCCCGGCATGCTTCATTAACAGTGACCAATCAGAGGCAAGCTGGGGATCTCATCTTACAACAGGAGCCTCGCGCAAGACATAAACCATCTGCTACTTGTAGGAAGAGAAAAATCAAATTAATCCGTTCTTATCATGCATTCCGATTTTAAAGCAATTAAAGATGTTCTCAGTCTAATCGCAGACGCACAAGTAGCTGCGGTAATGAGGGAGGCAAACTCCGAGGTGAACTTTGCAGGCTTGGAAACTTTACAAGTCTCGCACACTCCAGCGAGCCGTTAGCGCTCACAATGCCGATGCTGGCAGCAACAATGCATTTGTTATTAAGCATTTAATCATCGCGCAAAACCACATTTCCCTCAATAGGGGTCTCAAATTCAAAATCCGGGCATGCCAAATCATTTTCGGGGTAATGTTTTCTTTTTTAATATAAGAAATAAAACGGCTGCCAAATACGCTGTTTTAAAATGAAGGGAAAAACAATAAAACAGCCATCGATGAAGCACAATGTTGGATTTACCTTAATTATGCTCAGGGACTCGCGCTAACCCAGGATGCTAGTTTGAGACAGAAATGGGTCGTTGCGGTAACCCCCACGAGGCAAGGGGCGTCAAACACTCAACTTATTGCATAACAATTAAAGCTAACGTAACATAAACTGACACACGTGCAACACAAAGCGATTCGGCTGTAAGACGTCGCAAGTCAAAATAATCATTAGCTGTGAGTTTCTACGTTATTGAAGACCTTTGGGAAAAAACCTATCAAATTGTGTGAATGCTGAAAATGATTTGACACCATTTTTCATCTATTTATCCCTCTGCTACTACTACCTCTTCTTCTGCTTCATTTTTTGTACACCAACTCCTGCCACACCAGCATCAAAATGTTCAGCTTCCATTGGCTGTCCATCAGGTCTTCATCATATTTGTTGTAATCGGGCCGCACGGTGGCCAAGTGGTCTGCATCTTGGCCTCATAATCAGGAGATCGGGAAGACCTGAGTTCCAATCTCTGGGGGGGTTTTCTCGGGGTACTCCGGTTTCCTCCCACATTCCAAAAAACATGCATGTTAGCCTCATTGGAGACTCTAAATGGTCCATAGGTATGAATGGGAGTGTTTGTCTATCTGTGCCCTGCGAGCCGAGGGAGGATAAGCGGCAACATTCTGCTTATTCTACAGTTGGCGTGTGCAGACTTTTTCCGGCCACATAGTGAAAAATGAAAGGATGCAACTTTGCCGCTTTGATATTTTGTAAAGCAACACATGTAGACATGCCAAGAAGCACATATATTTCAAGAAAAACTGCATCTCAGCTTTGTGATATCGGTGAAAAAGTCTATTATTAGTATGAACTTCCCATTTTTCTTTTTTGAAATCTTCCAAATATTTCAACTTTTTTCTTAAGTAATCCTTGTATTTTATTTTTCCTCGTAATATTATGACTTTATTCCCATCATTACAATTTTCCCCAGCCTAATTTTACAAAAATTACAACTTTATTTTGTTTGTTTCTCATAATATTCTGACTTTTAAGAAATCACGTATTTCTTCTTGAATATTTCAACTTTATGCTATAAAATGATCTTATTTTTCCCCATTAAGAGTTAAGGAGTTAAACCCTTTGAGAGTTTATCCTTGTAAAATGGCAATTTTTCCCTTAGAATATGATTTTTTTTGTCTTAATATTTTGACTTTATTCTCTTAAAATGATTCTGCTGTTGTTTTTTCCGCCCCCAAGTATTTAAAATTTCTTCCTGTAATTTGTCTTCTCATAATCGTGACTTTATTCCCTAATATTTTGATTTTATTCTCATAACATTCAAACTTTTTCCACAACTGAATTTTCCAAAAATGTCAAGTTTTGGCAGTTGTTTGCTTCTCATAATAAACGAGTAAAAAAAAAAATCACACATAATACATAACATTTTCTTTAATATTTCAATTTTGTGCTACCAAAAACTTTCCAAAATATTACAGTTTTATTCGTTTAAAATTACAGCTTTTTCTTAATATTTTCACTTTATTTTTCATAGCAGTAAAATTGATGTATTATTTTATTTATGCTGTTTTTTTTTCATTTTAGTTTCCTTGTTCAATTATATTTTTAGAAAGTGCTGTGGGTAATACAAAACAGCCGCACACACACACTCGGCTGGGGAGTTAGAGTGGTTGTTTACCAACCTGATGGCAATCATTCAACTACCAACATGCATGTTAGCTTCATTGTAGACTCTAAATTATCCATAGTTTGTCCAAAGTCAGCTGGGAAAGGCTCCAGCATACCCCCTGCCACCCTAGACAGGACAAGCGGCATAGAATAATGAATGGATGGATAAAAAGAAACTGAAAATGAAAGGCACGATGGCATGGCCCAGGCCGTAGACTGGTCGTCTCCCAACATGATGCTGCTGGCTGGATCGTCAGTCTGTGAACGAATTTCAACTCTTGATGTTCGTCACGTTTCAGCATTCACACGCAATTTCTACCGAAATTGCTTCATCGAGTTGCAATGATGTCTGTTGTCGTGAATTCATGTCTTTATTGGTTGATGCAGATTTGATGTCCGTATTACAGCAAAACATTATCGATTTCGGTGTTTCCCGAAGGACTGCAATCTATTTGTGGTGGCGGTGGGTTGCGAGGGATGCCGTGATCACATGATCGTTGAATTAGCATATTTGGCCATAAAGAAGCAGCAATAAGTCTGTTTAAAATGTGAAACGCAAACCAAGTATGTTTAAAACCACAAATGAACTTTTGTTGTTGTTCTGAAAGGTAAACTGCACTTTTTTTTATCATTTTGCCCGTCATCCACAATCTCAGAGAGCCGCCTCGTACGGCCAGTTTTTCACCACAATGCAGGAAATGGGGAATTACCTAAAGGCCCTCTAAAAAAACATCCAAAAACCGCCAACATCACTCCAAGCAGCTGGGATGAGAATCAGCACCTCCAAGTCCGAGTCCACGGTTCTCGCCTGGAAAAGGGTGGCATGACATCTCCGACGGGCGGGTTGGTGCGCCATCTGCTGTGATGCGGACTCTGCGTCGGCCTGAAGAGGAAGATGAGCTGAAAGGCAAATCTCTCAATTTACTGGTGGAGTTCAAGTTTCTTAGCCATATGAACAGTGTAAGTATACGGTTGCTAGGAATGTATTTGGTGTGCTCGCAGTTTGACAATACAATAATACAACTCGAGAGACAAAACTAAGGAGGGGTCAAAATCAGCACATACAAGACAGGAATGACATCGTACGAACATTGAAAAGGTGCATTGGTAAAAGTGCATGGTTGTACGGGGCTGCTGGAGTAACAGCGTGCAAAATAGGCAGAAGAGGTAGCAGGTTGGTGGTGGAGTCCAGTAAGTGTTAGCGCATATTCAAGTGGCGGATGGCTTGTGGGTAGGTGCTGTCCCTAGAACGTGTGGTTTTGCATGTGATGCTGTGGTACCTTCTACCTGATGGTAGGAGTGTGAATAGATGGTGTGCTGGGTGAGTGGGGTCGGAGGTGATGTTCTTGGCTTTCCTGGCAGTTCTGGTGTTGTAGTGTGAGACTAATGTGGGAAGAGCTACGTTCCTACCCTCACCTATGGTCATGAGCTTTGGCTAGTGACCCAAAGGACAAGATCGTGGGTACAAGATGTGTTTTCACCATTGGGTGGCTGCGCTGGGCTTCCCCTTGCGGATAACTGGGAGTAGAACCTCTGCTCCTTCGCAGCGAGAGAATCCAGATGAGGTGGCTCGGGCATCTGGTCCCGGACGCCTCCCTGGGGAGGTTTTCAGTGTACGTAGGAGGCCTCAAGGAAGGCCCAGGACATTTTGGAGAGACTATGTATCTCAACGTCGCTGGGGAAACCTCAGGATCTGCAGCTGGACCAAGTAGCTGGGGAGACGAAAATCTGGGCCTCCCTGCTTAGGCTGCTGCCCCCTGCGACTCGACCTCGGACAAGCGGAAGAAGATGGAAAGATGGATAGGATAGTCTTTATGGAGAAGTGGAAAAGAGTACATCGAGCACAGACGTTGCAAGAATCCAAGTAAAAAAAAACCTGTGTTATGATTGTGTTCACATGAAGTTTGTTTCAGGTGTGGAATCAATTCAAACACAATATATCAAATGTGGGGCCGCACGGTGGTCTAGTGGTTAGCACGTTGGCCAACACAGTCACAGTCAGGAGACGGGAAGACCTGGGTTGGATTCTCCCTTGGGCATTTCTGTGTGGAGTTTGCATGTTCTCCCCGTGTGTGTGTGGGGGGGTTTTCTGGGTACTCCGGTTTCCTCCCACATTCCAAAAACATGCATGTTAGCTTCATTGGAGACTCTAAATGGTCCATAGGTATGAATGTGAGTGTTTGTCTAAATGTGCCCTGCCATTGGCTGGACACCAGTCCAGGGTGTACCCCACCTCTCTCCTGAAGTCAGCTGGGATAGGCTCCAGCATGTCCCCGCGACCCTAATGAGGAGAAGCGGAATAGATGGATATCAAATGTGGGTCACTTATTTGCAACTGGGCTTTGGGCCTGCAGTATCTACAGTGTAGCTGCGGTGAACGTCGTGGATAAATCAACAACATTCAGATCAGTTTGTCCTTGGCTGATACTGACGCACTGAAGTCTAGAGATGCTCCTATCAGGGTTTTATGCTGCCCATTCTGATGCTGCTCATTCTTACTTTTTTTGACAACTGCTGAAATTTCCAAAGAATGAGACGCCTTCTTTAAGGAGACTTTGGTGAACTTCTACCGCTGAGAAAGGCTGCACTTGTTCGATGAATTCAATTATTTTTCGGGTCATTAGCTTAACTGTATGACTGTCACACACATGCGGGGTGACGTGAGCTGCTGTGACCCTCCATAGCTCAGCATACTCCATCAGGTGTTGTTTATTAAATGCTGTATTAATGCTTTTTACCTCCACAACATAGTGTTCGTGGCATGTGTTAGAAGATAGGTTCCACATGGCAGACATTACTGCTTCTGTTTGGAGGGAAAGCGGGAGGACGACACTAACAAGATGTTAGTTCGAGCAACACGACACTGCAGCAAAGGATCACTGCAGGCTGCAAAGTGATCGGCTTTTGTGATTGCCGTGGAAAGGCAATTATCAGCATATGCTGATCACACGATTTTTTATGGAAATCGGCCGATACTGATCGGTGGCCGATTTATCGGAGCATCTCTACTGAAATCATTTCACAACTTTTTGAGTCATGGAACTGAAAGCCTCCATTGGCAGAGCTTCTCATGTTGATGAGCGCTTGATGCTTTTGGAGGACCAGCATGTGATCCTGCTGAAGGACTCAATCGGTCGAGATGTTCCGATGAAGAAAAATACGTTTGAATGGTGTCCTTCACAAAGTGCGCTTTCGTCCTCACTGTTGTCTCCCAGTCTTTCTGTGTGCATTATTGTAATTATCAGTGTTGTATTACTCGTTCTGCTTTCCCTCCACCCCAGCTCAATTTCCATGTGCACTCATTTGTGGTCCCACATGAAATTCACCAGGTCCCCCCCAGCGCCGGGCTTTGCCGGGCTGGCGCCCAAGCCAAGAGCGCAATGAGCTCATTGTTACGCTCCGACTGCTGCTCTCGATTTCAGAGCTATCAACAGCTGTCGATCGGAGACGTCCTGGACCCTGTCCATCAATCAGGGGCTTCATCACTGGGTGGGTGGGGGGGGTGGGGGGGGGGGGGGGGCAAACCAAAAATAACAGCCAGCAAAGTGCAGCCAGCATCAAACCAGGTGCAGGATAACAACTTCAGAATAAAAACATGAGTTGATTGCGTTGAGAGAAGGTCAGGAGTCCAGTCATGTGTGACGTTGGCTCGGTGGTCAAAATAAACGTCAACTATCATGTACCAAGCTTCAGTTGTTGCACTGTGTCAGAGAGTGTAATAGAAGTGTGCTGTCCAAAATCTAGCCTTGATGCTGGAATTTAGACAGTTTCAAAATGCTTTCAGTAAGCCTGCTGGGAACATGTCCTGTTGTGTGTCTCTAGCTTTTTAGCTCCACGCTGTAACCTTGTGGTAACAGGTCCATTCATGATAACATGTCATACTTACAGTACTTTGCCATATTTCGGTCCTTTTAAGTGTTTCCCAAACTTCCTTCCTGGGCACACAGGAACACTGGAGAGGAAATTGTGAAGACTGACACACACTTTAAACAAGGTTTGTTCCATCTCCTCTTCTGTACTGGTCTCTACAATTCCCTCTTCATACTCTTCAACTTGCCAGTTCGATCTCATCCCAACATGCTCAAGGATGCTATTGGACTAGTTCACACAGCTCTTCTCTACATCATCAATATGTCACTAGTGGCCATGGCTGCGGCTGTGTACCACAACCATTCAAAGTGGCTGTAATCAAACCTAAATTTGACCCACATGTCTTTTCTAACTACAGACCAATATCCAACCTTCCATTTTTGTCCATCGTCCTAGAGAAAGCAGTTGCCAATCAGTTACATCATTTCCTTCGAAACAATCCTCTCCTTGAGGTCTTTCAATCAGGATTTAGGATGCACCACAGGACAGAAACAGCACTCCTCCTCAACAACAACACAACCTCAACACAACCTCCTCACACAGCAGCGTGGTTTCAGTATCACTTTTATTTGACCTTACAGCAGCATTTGACACAATTGGCCACCAAATTCTACTACAGAGATTAGAACATGCCCGCTGCATTATACTGTATAACTGCATTCAAATGTTTTCAGTCCTATTAGTTAGATTCCCTGCAGTTTGTATCCATTAGTAATAAAGAATCCAGACACTTGAAGGTCAGTCATGGCATCCCACAGGGTTCCATGCTAGGACCTGTACTGTTCAGCCTTTATATGCCCCCCTTAGGCAATATCATTAGAAAACACTCCATTAACTTCCACAGCTATGCAGATGACACACAACTCTATTTCTCCATGAAACCTAACAAAACTAATCAGCTGTCCAAACTCCAGGCATGTCTTGAAGACATCAAGAGCTGGATGAACCGCATCTCCACATTTGGTGACCCTCAACGTGGGTAAAAATGGTGACTGCCAACAGTGACAACGACACTGTGCCGCTACAAGCTAACGAGTTAGCTAACGTCGGTGCTCTCTGCGCCGGCACACCCACACCCATGATTTCAACATATCCAGCCCGGTTCCGCCTACGAGAAATAACACAGGACGTGCCGAAGCATTTCCATGTATTGGCTCCGCTGGATGCCGGGATGCGAGTACGGGACCCTGTAGGCCTATACTGTATATAGTGCAGTTTTTTATCACCGATTTTCATCATGGGAAAAACCGATACAGATATCAACAGATATTACATTTTTATTCCAATACCAGCATCAAAATCGACATCCCTATTTTTTATTTTAATGTGATTATTTTCTTTATAATTGTGTGGGAATCATCAAAAATCCAGATAATAAGACAGCTGATAGCACCAACCTGTGCCAAGTTGGCATTATGCCAACAATGAATGGACCTTATGTACCCTTTTATCATGCTTTTAGATGGGGGGGCAACAGTAGTACCCGCTGCTCGTTGAGGAGAGAAGAGATACGTGCTTTCATGTCAGAGTCGCCAAAGGTCTCTTCACTTTGAAATAGTGCCTCTCGAGGGGTCCGATTACCCACTAAGTTGGCAACAAGGATTCCTCCGGCTGTGGCTTCTTGTTCTCTGGGAGACCAGCTGAGTTCTAATGTTTATGAGCGAGGGTTAGCAGGTAGCGCCAAACCTCTTGGTGAATGAATGAATATCATGAAAAAGTCACTTTTACATAAAAGTAGATATTGTATGTTTATGACCCATTACTGTACAACCTGCTAACCACAGACATTGGCTGGTAACTTAGCAGGTCCGACTGACATGTTGGCGGTTCATAAATCATCCCTCACTTCCTGTCCCCACACTCCGCCTGGTGCCATCCACCTTAGCATCACAACTATGTGACACCAAAATGAATAATTAACAGTTAAACAACACTCTAATTAAAAGAGACAAACTGGATGCTCTGTGGGGGGTGGGTCTTTAATTGCAGGCTACATTTTAAGTAAGAATGAAATATTTAAGTAGCAAAATTATCTTTGGCTCCCCCGGTCCTGGTTGCATTAATATGGATATGCAAAGTGCATTCCGAGCGGGACCTGCAAGATGCAATTTCCCTTCATCAAAGGCGCGACTGATTGTTAAGTTTAACGCGGCGCCATATGGGCGGCGCCCGATCACAAACAGTCTTTGCTTTCAGCTCAGAGGAGTCAAGTTGTCACCCCGCTCACCCCACTTTATGTTGGTGACATCGTCATCATCACGTATGACTGCATTATTGGCTTTACAATAGGGCGCACACACGCACACACACACACACACACACACACACATACGCACACAAACACACACACACACACACACGCACGCACGCACGCACGCACGCACGCACGCACGCACGCACGCAGATGTTTCCCTGAAGGCCTATCAATTCCTGGGTGTAGCAAGCGCATTTTCCAAGCCGCCATCAAAATCCAAACAAGGGCCGTCAGCAATTATGGGAATAGGGGGGGGACATTAGAAAGACGAGCCGCTCTCCGGCCCACCTCCCCGCTTCCCGGCACAGCGGGCCGCCCGGATCGTTCTGGCACAGAGGTGCTCGCCGCGGGCCCACGCGTACCCCGGGTCATCTATATTCCGCCCATGTTACGGCAATATTGACATTGGCAGGCAGGCTGCTGATATTGGCGACGTAATGATGCAATTAAAACCGCAGCCATTTTACTATTACTGGCAAGAATGCGTGCCTCCCCCCGTCCCCCCTTTTAGGAGGCAAATATGATTTGGAAGCATCGCGGGAGGGTTCCGCAGAGAACCCGCCCGTAACAACGGGATTCATCTTGTTGTATCAACACAGTGTGGGGTTCATCTGTTAATGCAGTTTATTAGAGTGAACTTTTAGCACTTTTTTTTGCAAAGATCCATCACGCGCGTGAACATAATTCACCATGTGACAAAAACCATTGAGCCGAGTCGTATGTTTTGCTTAACTGCGCTCCGGTTGAGAATCAAATATATAACGAGGGGAGAAATGCTTTTCTTCTCCATTATTGAAGTCATTGGCGCAGATATGAGATCGGCAAAAGAGGCAAAAATGCAAATGAGCACGGCGATATTGCTTTACGCTCAGGTTATATACCTCGCAAATCAAAAGCCTTCCGAGCCATATGTTGCTCCTTTGTTGCAAGAGGGGAGATGCCTCCTTGTCACTTATGTTTCTGATTAGCGCTGTGATTTATGCCACAATCGCTCAAAATTTGCCGTGGCAAACACGAAAATGAATTGTGACTCCGCCAGATGTGCGTAATAAAACACGATCCCCGTCGTAATCTGGGCTACTTAGTTTATATGGCGCTAATATAAGGCACACTTGGACGTGGCAAAGTCACTCTTTTTAAAAGCGTTGCGAATAAATTGCGTGTTTTATGCGGGGACGGCTTGATGAATTGGGAACAATTTTGCAGGCCGACTTATCTACAAGACAAACCTGCTGGAGATCACGGGGATTAATTGCTTCCGAGGTGTGGAACGCCGCCTCCCCATTCTTCCTCGCGCTTCCGGTGCCGAAACAATGATTAATCACCCTTTAACTACCCTCCCGAGGACGCGGCCGCCGTTTGCCAAGCCAGCCAGGCCTTATCCCAGCAAATCCGGTGGCGCGGGTTGGGGGCGCGTGCTGCCAGGTGCGCAAAGGCAACCTGTCCTCATTCGTTATCAGATTAGGGAAGTGCCAGGGAGCAGACGCACAGGAGCGCCGCTGTTGTTGCTCGCTGATCCGGAACCTCCGCCCACTGACCCCGCCTCCCCTCCGCCATGGTCCCCCCCATTCCTCTGCCTCCCCACCCGCCTTAGCCGCCTCTCACTACAAACCCATCATCTCCTTCCAGACGCTCACGTGGTCGGCTCGCTCTGGCGGCCTGGGGAGGCGCCGATCATCTGCCAGCGATGGACCAGATCACACGGCGCCAACTCGTGCGTGTGTGTGTGTGCGTGTGCGTGCTTGGGTATGTGCGTGCGTGTGTGTGTGTGTGTGTGTGTGTGTGTGTGTGTGGGACGTGTTTGTGAAGACTCCTAAAGTCACTTTGAAGTCTTTCAGAATCAAAATCTATGACATTGGATGACATCATAAACCTTTCTTATTACTGACATCAACACTGTTTATCTAACAATCCAGGGTTTTGAAGCGCAACATGTAAAAATATGATCAATGTTACCTGAGACACCTAAAAATCACCTAATGTCACTTTGCACTCTTTCTGAAGCATTGTTGCTTGAAACCTAGGACATTAGATGACATCATTAGCCTTCCTCCTCACTTCTAAACACTGGTTATGTGCCTTAAAGCGCATAATTAAAACACTAACAATAGTACTATTCATTTTTTTTTAAATTCCCATGGGGGCTGCACGGTGCCCGAGTGGATAGCATGTTGACCACACAGTCAGGTGCTCCGGTTTCCTCCCGCATTCGTAAAACATGCATGTTAGGTTGATTGGTGACTCTAAATCGTCCATAGGAATGAATGTGAGGGTGTATGATTGTCTATATGTTGTCTATATGGCGACCAGTCCAGGGTGCACCCCACCCACCCGAAGTCCGCTGTGTGCTTGCCCATGTGGGGCTTCCGTTGGTTCTCTGTTTTCATTTGTGACCTTCATGTGTAAAGTGCCATGACATAACTGCTGTTGTCATTTGCCGCTATATAAACAAGAGGTTCTGGGAAAGCTTAAAACGACCAAAGTACGGCAAAATACTGTAAGTACGACATGTTGTCATGAATGTACCTGTCACTGCATGGTTGCAGCAGAGATATAAAATGATGCAGCGTTTTTGGATGCGTTTTAATAGAGGGCTTTCTTGGCGGAATTTGGGAAAAGTTCCCCCAAAAAGTGCAATCTTCCTTTAAACAGAGGACCGGAGGAAGTCAAAGTACTTGTTGTCAAAGGCATCAAGGAACTGGACAAATATTGAGGGTGGCATCATTTTGACTACAAGGAAATGAAGACTTGCCAGAACTGGAAGTCAGCAACAATCGACAGTGACAACTCCACAATAACAAATTACAGATGACAGTCATCCCTCATGGATTGCGAGTCATTGCTTCCAAACCGGAATGTGTTAAGTGAATTTCAGCAAAGTAGGATTCCTTATTTATAAATGGAATCATTTCGGAGTCCTTTTGTTAGAACATAGAAAACCTCTTTATGTTTACCTTTGAAATAAAGTTTTTAACATTATTAAAGCCCTGAAATAATTAAAGACATGAAATAACACCCCTATAGTCACCTTTACCTCCTATTACCAATATAGCAGACATAAAAAGACATAATAAAATAAGACATAATATAGACTCACACATGTTCTTTTTTGACTTCCTGTTCTGAACAGAACTTCCTGTGGCAGCCATTGTGTCATCAATGTAACATTACTGACACCCAGTGTAGAATACTACATGCCATCACATCTTTGAATGCAACTTCCGAATGCCTTATATTTGTATTTTACTTCATTTAGCCATTTTATGCTTAATTTTGTTATATTTATATTTAACTTAGAAATACGTCAAATTTTCTTAAATATGCATGGTTTTTGACTAATAAAAGGCCATATTCAACCACAAAAAAGCCACGATTTATGAATGTATTTTTGAAAAATCACGGTCCAATGAAGCTACGAGGTTCGGAGCGTGAAGTGGTGAGGGATTACCGTGTACCCAATAAGTTATTGCTTAATTTACAGGATATACAGAAATGACTTAAAAAGTGTGCGATTCAGGCAAAATGTGTACGCTAGCATTCATATGCGCATTCATCCTCAATGTTTTTGTTGTACTTGTTTCATTGGCTGTGAATATTCTCATTCATCCGGGTTAGTGTTTTTCGAAGATCTGAAAGTGAACAGAGGGGGAGGTCTGCGACGCCACCTTTCTCCCACGTACAATGCTGTCCTTTCAGCCCTTCTTAAAAGAGTCAATCATTTAGCCTCTAACTAAATAAACAAAGCACTGCCACCTTGGTTTCAGGTGGGTCCATGACCATGATTACATTTGGATGGGATGCTAACGAACAACCGTGGTTGCAGGCAGAGGTCCCACTCCATTGTATCCCAACAGCCGTCATTTGACACCACTAAAGAGACAAACCATTCCTGTTTGGACACGCCTCCTCCTTCAGAGGACAAATACACTGGATCTTCTATCTAGCCTGTCCCACCTCGTCTTTGAGCCTGGGCTGATGAAGCCTGCTCAGATGAGAGACCGAACATCTTCGAAGACAGTCAGCTTTATTCAATGTCTCCTCTTATTTGAACTTATTTCGATTGATTATTCGCAATTGATTCCTATTTTAGCGCTTTTAGGAAATCGTAATCTTATTTTATTTTAGGAAGTTGGGCAAAAGTAGAAAAACTAAATCCCAAAAAAGCCGTCAACCTTTAATACGGTGAAGAGGAGGGGACGATTTAGCACCAAAGTGGAATCAACGAGGGAGGGGGTGATCAATAATTGAGGCTGCTCCTTCCAGACCCGAGGATGCCTGTGACAACTTTGCTCTGGTCAGTGTGCAAAAAAGAGAAAAAAAAAACAGCTTTTTGTGAATATTTCATGACACCTGCAGCAGGCGCCTGTTTCTGCTAATGCAAGGAAATAAGCTGCTCCCCCTTCGCTGTTCTACCCGATCAGCGTACAGCGCAGCATCCGTATCGTATCCGTATCCGCTCAGTATCGTCCGATTTGCAGTGAGGCGTGAAAGCTGCTGTAAAGGCTCTGGCAACGCCTGCTAAAGTTGGGATGGCTTGGAAGCCTCCAGGGACGAACCCACTGGACCAGCCGCAAAGTTTAGCAGCCTTCCAGCTAACTTTGTATGCCTTACTGAACTTTACACTAACTTAGACCAGCCCAACAATCAGCCTTGAGGGTTCTCTCCTTTTTTTTGTTGTATCTTCCTTTGGAGAATCCAACGTCTTGAATGCTCTATTTGTCGTCTGCCTGATGTTTAGCTCATTTCAAGCTAACCACTAGTCTGCAGTCGGAGTACTGTCACACGGTCAAAGTCACACCTTTTACAACAGCGGGATACTAGGCTTTTTGAAGCGAGCAGCGCATTTGTTTACCTCGACAGGCTTCACTCCAGGGAGGACCGTGTGAGCTTGTGATCCGGAACTCTGCAATTATTCACTTGACAAGATCTTCCTTGTACTACATTGCCGCATTAGGCTCCTTGAAACATGTGACAAAACACCAAACACTCAGGTATGTTACTGTAACCATGACGACATCTTACTGATACCATTTCACCTTCATGATTTATATATACAGTATACTGTATATATATACATGTATTAGGGCTGTCAATTGATTACAACATTTAATCAGGATTAATCACATGTTGCCCATATTAACTCATAATTAATTTAATCGCAGATGAAAAAAGTTTTTTATCTACAATAAGTAGGGATGTAAATCTCTTTGTGGTGAGTCTATACGCAACTATGACAACTACTGTACATCAAATTTTATTTTTTATTTTATAAAAAAATAATATATAATCAGAAATCCCACAGTTTTTACATATTTAATGCGAGCTGTGTTTTGTCCCACTGTTTGACAGTCCTTGAACACACCTCCTGCTACTACAGTGCTACTACTTTTATACTGTATTTTTACCCTTTTTCTTTCACCTCACATTTGGTTCTAAATGCTGATACTATGTGGGAATGCATAAAGCTAAGATTTGCTTACTGGTACGCAACCTCTGACAAGTGAAGTCCAGGCTTGTACTGGTGGATCGTGGGTTCAAAAATAACAGTTAGAAATCCCCCATTGTTTGAATGGCTAATGCGAACGGCGATTTGTCCCATTTTGTTTGACCGTCTCCCATTCTCAAACGCTGAACAAATAGATAAATTATTCATTTCTAAGAGAAATTTACACAGAAGGACCACTATGCTGTATTTTCACCATTTTTCTTTCACCTCATATTTGCTCCCAAATGCTGATACTATGCAGGAATGCATACAGGTAAGATTTGATGACCTTATTGAGTGCTAACGTGCTAATTTGTGGTACACAACCTCTTTGGAAAAGCAATGTCCAGGCTGTATCGGAATTCATTTCCTGCTTTTAATTTGATATTGTTCCTGTCATAGTTTTACACAATAAATGACATAAATTAGATCGCTATAATGTATGTATGTTTTACTGATGTGTTGATGACTAGCTTGTGCACTGCTAATTCTAGCTAATGTTAGCTGAATTGACTGCAGCTCCAACATAGCTGTCCTCGGCTATGCCTGCCGTTAACTTGGTGGTCGTACCCAAATTTTAGCTCACAGTTTCAAGCAAAAAGTCAGCCCAGAGTCGACTCCCTTCTAGAAAAAAAACTTGTTAGTTGGAACACTGGTATGCCGTACCACTCTATAAATACAAATTTAAAAAAATACCGTCAGTGCTTCGGTACCTTCCCACTTCTCTCTGGCAAGTAGACGACGACGACATCGCCCGTGACAATTCCAATCACAGCAACAGTCGATACAAATAACTTTGGTCTTGTTGCGAGAGCCATCTGGCAGGGCTTTGAAGCTAAATTTACCAATCAAAATACCCTTTCCTTCTCCATTTCTGCTCAAAATTTGCTCCAGCTTGTAGCTTCACGGTGACAACTACGGCGTCAGCTGAGGGTCAAACAGGACGTGCGCACGTTAATAACGCGTTAACTTTGACAGCCATAATGTACAAGATATCATAATAGACACAGTATCAATATCAAATCATCCTACATTTGTCAGTAGATCACTCAACAGAATCCAAAACAAAAAACAACTTGACAGACTATTAAATATGATGTAAATATGGTACATTATTGGTACATAAAATATGAAGTAAATCTGGTACATTATTTGAACATTTTATATATGTACTGTAAATACGGTGCATTACAGAAGTACATTAAATCTGCAAATACGGCACATTGTTGGTAGATGTAAATATGGTACATTAAAGATACATTAAATATGATGTAAATATGGTACAGTAGAGGTGCATTAAATACAGTAGATGTAAATATGGTACAGTAGAGGTGCATTAAATACAGTAGATGTAAATATGGTACAGTAGAGGTGTGTACACCATTAAACAGTGAGAACATTGGTGTGTTTGCCAGCCTTTTGAGCCGATAGGTCCATTCAGACCAAACTAAATGATTGCAAAAGCTGTATGATGAGAATGCAGTTTGTTTATTTTGGGTGTGTGCATGTTTCAGGTCAATGTAAACACACTGATGTCAGATACGGATCATAGAAAGTACACAGTAATGGTGATTGAGCAATGAGAAGCTAGGATGAGTGTGTCAGTGGCGGGCTGTTTCATGTTCCGGTGTCCGTCATGGCGGCGTGCTGACTTTGGCTGAAGTTGTGACTTCCCGAGCTGCGGAAAGGCGGGAGCAGCAGCTGGCAGATGCGGCAGTTTATCACAAAGCCAGAAATAATCCAAAGTGACAACTGGCAGTGCCACAAATGATTTATTAGTCTTTTACTCAACTCCTAAGCATCCTCAGGGCGGGAATCAATTATTCACAGACTACGTGTCTTCAAATCATTAATTCTACTGTGCACAGCCGAGCCGCCGTCCCGCCTCGTGTCGCCGCTCCAGGAGCAGACCTTGGACCGGTTCCACCAGGTTCCACTCCGTCTGGCCGGCGTGCTTCATGTTGACCCGGAAGGAGGTGACGCTGGCCGTGAAGACGTGAGGAAATGTGACAGCAATATTTGTAGCAACTTGTCGAAATACACTAGGTCCCCAACCTACGGACACCCGACGAGCGAACATTCGCGGATACGAACACAAGCCAACTGGTCTATATTTTATTTTATTGTGCCTTGTAGTCGCTACATCAGTATTTATACTGCTACTGTACATGCTTGACCAGCAGAGGGCACTGTGACACTGCTAATGGGACCAACAGATGCTGGGCAGAGAAAGCTACTGGTAAATACAAAGCTAAGTTGTAGCTGTATGATGCAACCTGGACAGAGCGTGTGATTAAAGTTGATGAAGAGTTAATAGGCCTGCTTAATTCTACACCACCCACAGAACACTACCTCTTTTAGAAGAGTCTAATGACGACAATGACTTGTCCTTTTTCAATAACTCCTCCTCCTCCTCCACAACGACGTATGCTGGACCACTCCTCTTCAAAGGTAAATAACATTTATCATTACGTATTATTATATCACTTTTATTATTGTTTTTTTCATTCATTATCCTGGTTTAATATTACTACTGCATCCAAACTCATATTTACATACATACACATGTACTGTATATGTATACACGTACATGTAGTACCTATATCATTGCTAATATTACCTTTTACCCTACTTAAGAACAATTCCACTTAAGAACGGTCGTCTGGAACCAATTGTGTTCGTAAGTTGGGGACTTAGTGTATTAGGAACAGCAGATCCCAGCCTCCAAATAGAGATGAGTGAGATTTAACACATGAAAGGTGTACACGGTGTAGAAGACTCATTCTTCTTGTTTTGGCTGGGAAGGCTTTAAGTTTGATGTATAATTAATTTGGTGTGTGTGTTTTAAAAGTTGAGCAAGCCGTGTTTTATCTGCTATAATTCCAGCCCTCTCATCTTTATGAATACAAAGCATATATAATGCGCTGCCTCCCTGTTATTAATTATGGAAATAACACAACAAAAGCACATCCTAAATCCATTACGGCTGTAAGCAAGACTTGTCTCAATAAATCAGCATCTACAATCAAAATTGAAATAATTTTTTATGCATAATGTATGTGCTTGTTGCCACAACATCTGTTCATTATGCAGAGTAATGCATTCTTGTAGTTTTTTAAAAACTTGAGTCCTATAAAATAATCATAATGACTGCTTCATTACGGCGCGGGAAGACAGAAGTACATTTTACAATACGCCTCGTGATTTACACTTTCATTTACTTTTTATAGTCCAGTCAGTTGCGGCTTTCAGGGGAGAAATGTGTTTGTGTTGCAGATGTTTGGTTTTTACTTTTTTTTTCTTTCAACATGCCAAGCAAATGCAGCACATGTGAAATGGGTGTGAAAGCTAGATGGACCTCAAGGTTCACAACCCCTGTCACTCATTTTTTCAGTTTTTGACTGATTCTTCCTCAAATATATTGGTGGCCACATGGGGGCGCCACAGCTGATCTTTAAAAAACAAACAAACATTACGCTCTTGGATCAATTTCTTACTTTTCTTCCTTACCATCACGAGGGATATTTCCATTTTCTTGTCATAGGCTTCCTCTTGAGGGTTTTAAAGTCTAGCGATTGAGACTTAATGAGCTTCTCAATGTTCTCCTGCATGTACTCTTAAATGTGTGTAGTGAAACAACAAATGAAAACATGTTTTATACCGCCATGTATACACCAACATGCATCTCCAGTGGCTGCTGGAACTGTCCATCAAACACGTACATCCTCTTTAGATTACACAGCCCATATTCACAAAAAGTCCACTTCATGACGATTTTTACTCTTAGTTAGATTGTGTGTGTTGTCCTGCAGGTACTACTAAATATACACTGCTGATCCAAATTTTAAGACCAACTGAAAAATTGCAAGAATTTACATTTTACACTGTTCAATCTCATGGAGGTTCTAAGTAGAGCTTCAAAATGCAAAATGAAGAAATGGGAGTGAGACAAAAAAAATGGAGTACGCAACTGATTGCAAACAAGCAGTAAGTGAAATAGGCTGTTCCTCTGCTGATCAAAAGTTTCACAGCACAGCCTTCAAAAATCTTGGCAAAAATGTGGATTCAATGGCATTTAGTGTCAGGTATTTACACTGTCATGATCTCCTGATGGCAAAGGCAAGAGAGCTTTCTCTCTTCAAACGCGGTCGGATTGTTGAGCTGCATAAGCGAGGCCTCTCGCAGCGTGCAGCAAGAAAGTCATTCGAAACTTCTTTCAAACATCCTAAGGGTTTTGGAACAAAAAAGTCAAGTGGTAAACCCAAGTAAAGGTCAAAAATGAGGATCCCATTGGCTGCCGGTCAGGATCATCGGCTCAAATGACGGTTGTTACTGGTGCCGAGTGTAGTCCAATAACCATCAGATGGCATCTGCGAGAGAGAGGTTTTGAGAACAAAAAACATCTTCAAAGACCTCGTCTTGGCCGTTTGTAATTTGCACCAGAACACCAAACATGGGACATTGAAAGGTGGAAGAAAGTTTTATTCTCTGATGAGAAAAAGAAAAGATCTTTTACGGTCCTGACGGCTTCCAACGTAATTAGCATGACATGGAGATCCCACCATGATCTGGACTGTTTTTTCCTTTAATGGAACAATGGAACTTCAGGTTGTGCAGGGGTGTCAAACGGCAACTGGCTATGTAGATGTTGCAGGGAACATCCCTTATGACTGAAGGCCCTCGTCTGTGTGGTAATGACTGTCTTTTTCAACAGGACAACGTTATACTTCACAATGCCCGCCTGACAAAGGACATCTTCCAGAGGGATAACCCCACTCTTTTGGATCTCTTTTGGAGAGACTCTCCAACGTGTCATGGGTCTTCTCTGAGGCCTCCTCCCGGTCGGATGTGCCTCCCCAGGGAGGCGTCCGGGAGTCATCCTGACCAGATGCGCAAGGCACTTCATCTGGCTCCTCTCAATGTGGAGGAGCAGCGGATGACAGTGCTTCTCACCTTATCTCTAAGGGAGAGCCCAGCCACCCTACACAGAAAACGTGTACCCAGGATCTGTAGCATCGCATGGACATTAGGGGCGGTGCCTCTGGATTGGCAGACCGGCTTGGGATCACACTACTCAGCTTTCCTGGTAAGGTATATTCAGGGGTTCTGGAGAGGAGGTTTTGCCTAGTTGCATCTCAGATTCAGGAGAAGCAGTGTGGTTTTCGTCCTGGTCGTGCATCAACTCTACACTCTCAGCAGGGTCCTTGAGGGTGCATGGGAGTTTGCCCAACCAGTCTACATGTGTTTTGTGGAGAAAGCATTCGACTGTGTCCATCAGGGAATTCTGTGGGGAGTACTCCGGGAGTATGGGGTACCGGACCACCTAATTCAGCAGTTTGCTCCCTGTATGACCGGTGTCAGAGTTTAGTCCAGCAATAAGACAGACTGGTTTCCAGTAAGGGGTTGGACTCCGCCAGGGCTTCCCTTTATCACCAATTCTGTTCATTACTTTTATGGACAGAATTTGTAGGTGCAGCCAGGGCGTTGAGGGGATCTGGTCTGGTGGCTGCAGGATTGGGTCACTGCTTTTTGCAGATGATGTGGTCCTGCTGGCTTTATTGCGCTGTGATCTTCAGTTCACACTGGATCGGTTTGCAGCAGAGCATGAAACGGCTGGGATGAGAATCAGCACCTCCAAGTTTGACAAGATGGACAGGCGGATTGGTGCAGCGTTTGCAGGGATGCGGACTCACGTATTGGTTCGTTGTGGTGAAGAGGGAGCTGAGATGGAAGGCAAAGACATGACAAGATGTTGCCCTCCGTGGCAGACGTCTCTGTGACACTCACATTTTTTTCTATTTTTTGCTATTTTATTGTTAATTTTGGACATTCAACACACTCACGCAGTACATTACAACAGAGAGACACTTATGAACATCGGCAGGGTTCACCATGAACTTTCATTTAGCCTCTCAGACTTTCTTCTGCGCCGGGAGAACGCAGCAGCCTGCGGGCCTGGTGAGCTGAATACCCGGCGAGCAAAGCATCCGAGGCGGAAACGAGGCAAGCGGGCTGGCCTGCATGCTAGGCTAAAGGCTAGCGCGACTAGGCCACCGCTACCAAGCCTGCTGCTAGCCAACGTCCGCTCCCTCGAAAACAAGATGGACGAACTAAGAGCAAGGATTACAGCTCAACGTGAGATCAGGGAATGCTGTGTCCTCACCTTCACAGAAACCTGGCTGACGGAGGATATACCGGACTCGGAGATCTAGTTGGAAACATTTGCTGCTTATCGGGGAGATCGGACTTTAGCGTCACAGAGGTGGCGGCGTCTGTGTTTATTGTGGTTGTTGATATTATTTTGTCCTTTGTCCTTAAGTCCTTGTTCGTCTTTATAGGTGTCAAAGACATTTATTTGCTGATGTCGTTCTGTATGTTACTGTTGTTCTGTTCTTGTTGTTGCTGCCGTTGTCCTTGTCTCTTGTCCCCCCCCCATTTCCTTTTCTCTTCTTCTCTGTCCCCTCCTGCTCCGGTCTGGTCGCTACAAAAATCTACAATTCTATCTGCTTTAAAGGCTGGACAGGACAGGGGTAAAAAAAAAAACAACAAAAAAAAACGATTGCGTGGCCTCCCAGAACAACACCAGCATCATTAAATTTGCGAATAAGACTAAAGATAAGACTAAAGAGATGATCATCGACCCAAGAACAAGGGAAAAGGAGCCGCATAGACCCCTGTTTATTGATGAGACTGAGGTGGAGAGGGTGAAAACCTTCAAGTTCCTTGGCACACACATCAGCGAGGACCTCACCTGGTCTCACAACACCCAACAAATTCTGAAGAAGTCCCAAAGGAGACTGTACTTCCTGAGAAGACTGAGGAAATTTGGCATGTCCACCACAATCCTGAGTTGCTTCTACAGATGCACTATGGAAAGTGTCCTTACCGCCTCCATCACTGTTTGGTACGGTAACTGTACAACACGTGATAGGAAGGCACTCCAGCGGGTGATCAAGACCTCACAGAACATTGTTGGGGCAGCCCTCCCCTCACTGCAAGACATTTATAAAACTAGAGTCCTACGAAGAACACACAACCTCATCAAGGACAGCACACATCCACAACACTCATTATTCACACTCCTACCGTCAGGCAGACGCTACAGGAGTTTGAAGTCCAGGACCACAAGGCTGGCAAGCAGCTTTTACCCACAGGCCATCAGGCTTCTCAATGAAGCACTCACACACGCCGCACGCAACACACACACACACTCATAGCACTTTATTTATTTATTTATTTATTTATTTGTATTAATGTCTCTTCTGTTGTTGTTGCTTAATTTATTGGTATTTATGTTTCTTATGTTCTTATTCTTTCTTGTGTTTTCTTTCTTTTCTTGGGAGAATGAACAGAATAAGATTTTCATTGCATGGTAGAACTGCCTGTTTTAGTATGCACATGACAATAAAACTCTTGAATCTTGAATCTTGAAAGCTCTCAATTTAGCGGTCGATCTACGTTCCTACCCTCACCTAAGGTCATGAGCTTTGGGCAGTGCCCAAAAGGACAAGATGGCGGGTACAAGTGGCCGAAATGAGAGAAGAAAAAAAATTGTGACATACACTGTTGTCATCTGACTTTTTATGAAGCTGTCAAAACCTTCCGTCACTCCGTTCCATGGAGACAGAAATGAATAAATAATAATAATAATCATAATTAATTGATTCCAAGTACGTTATCAGTCTAAATATTTTTCTTCTTCTCCAACGGAACCTTCTTCATTTTAAATAGCTTAAAAATACTTTATGTGTCCACTCGGGGCTATTGGTAAATATTTGATCACACTGCTGAATAATGGAGTAATGAGTCATACACAACTTGTGTTTTTTTTCCTTCCGCTGTCCACATCTTGCCTTCGAAGTGCCAGCGTGTCTTTCTTTGTCAACACGACCTGCAACTAAGCTTGGTGAAATATTTACGCTCTCGTCTTGGGATTTCAGCTTTGGATTCCAAAGTCCAGCAGTGACTTTTTAGTGCCTGCAAGTTGGAAAACAAAACGGAAGGTGAAGTGATGAGGGGGTGACAGCCCGTCATGGGAGCTTTTAGGAGGACGGTGCCACGTCGAAACAGTTGCGGCGGCGGAGTGACGAGGAGGAAGACTCCCGCTGCCCCATGGTGCTGTTATCTCAGCGCCGCATACATCACTCGCCATTGCACGCACCGAATGCAACATGACAGCTCCCCTTTAGTTTCCCACTTCCCGTTTGGATAAGGCGGCCGTCCTAAAGTGCTTAGGAGATGTTGGCTGATATGAATTGAAGTGTCAATAAAGCGTGCGGCGCAAACACTGGGCTTTTAAATTGTACACGATCCCGAAGAGTGTGTGTGCCTTCTTTGATACAGAGATTATGTTCGCAAGCCAGCCTCCGACGTTTGCCATTTATTTGCATTTCCATAAGAAGCAGGCAAATTGATTTGCTCTTTGAGCGGCACGGCCTGGTGTTATTTACATTTTAAAGACACTCGAGCTGCTGCGCTGCATGTGCCACGCTCTTTCTTGCGCACATTGTTCAGGTCACACGCAGCCAAAAGAGACGAGAGCAAAGAGTGTGAGAAGTTTGCCACAATACGCGGCACGTAGCGTCTTCACTTCACGCGGGCGGCTTCGCTGTTAAGCCGACAAACGGTGGATTGGCGACAAGTCGGAATAAAAGCAGAGGAAGAAAAGAGCTATGGATGCTGTCATCTGATGGGACAGTGAGCATCTTTTTGGAAAGACCTGCGTCGCTTCGCAGTTGAGAACGTCCAGACATCAAGTTGACATCATTGTATTGCTGTTAAAAAATATGAATGATGCTGTTCTCAGTGACATTTAGTGTGGAAACATCACTTCATGGTATAAAAGTAGGCTTGTCTGATATCTGCATGAAAATGAGATTGAGAAATCGGTGCATATCTGCGTCGTGTTTTTTCCTGCCGATAATGATATCAATGTGCCAGTGATGACTCTTCGCTCCACACAGCAGCAAGCTTACTTCTTTAGCTAAAAAAAAAAAAATATATATATATATATACATACTTTGGACCAAAAATCCCCAAATTTGCAGGATTTCCAGCAATGCAGAATCACGACAGTCCAATGTAATAGATCACATACAACTTACCTTTAAGGTGGTACATATATGTTAGCAACACTAGCAGAGCTACATGAGCTAAAGTGCTAACATTCCACTCACATTTTAACAGCAACATCATGCTAGGTTAGCGTACTGGCTGAAGAAACACATCATGATCAAACTTACAGCTGTAAGTTACACTTGTAGCTGACTGAAGGGATAGTTGTCAGGGCTTTATTTTAAGTTGTGTAGCGAAGCCTGCTTTTTAAAATGTTCTTTTACAAAGCTGTCCTGTGTGAAGTGGTGGGGCGTACAGCAAACACGCACTGGAGCCGATAGATTTTTCAGACATTTGGTTTGAGGTTGTTTCACTTATTCAGTGGGAGTGGGTTGTTTGGCCGAGGGACCATACACACACACACACGAAGATGTTGTCATCAGGCTCGAGTGCACACACACATAAATAATAACTCAACTTAGCTCCACTGCTCAGTCTGTGTTGTTGTCTGTGAAAAAAAGGCATCAGTGTGATTGACTGCCAGGCTTGTGTAGCCATGCTACAGTGCATGTGTGTAGCGTGTATGTATGTTTGTAATGTGCATGTGTCGCCATGTAGTAGACTCATTCATAATAGCGCGGCTCTGGACTTTGGATGATCCATCAAAAGCTGATTGGGTGTTTGTGTGACACTAATCTTTGTGTGTTAATGGTGACGCTCGCCTTCTTTTACTCCAACAACACAAACACAAAGAAAGACGGGCTACAGAGGTAGATTTAATAACCTCGTCTGACTGACGTTGTTTGCAATCGCAACAGCCGCATCCTGATGCAATAATCTCAAATTAAATCATGAATAATGGAGGGAAAAGTCATGAAGAAGAATTAATAATTCAATAGATAAATAATTTACAAAATAATCAAATAAATAAAAGATGGCGTGCCATAAATAAAGCATCAGATTAAATCTTGCCAGCAGGCAACCTCATGCGTGAATAAAAAAATGAAAATTCAGTGAGAAATAGCTTTGTGCTTTACATGTCATGCGTGTTGAGATTCCTATTTGAAACGTGGAAATGAATGCTGCCAGCCTGCCAGCGCTAATAGATCACCGCACAAACAGCACATACATTAACACCTACATTAAAAATAATCATGTGTTTCCAGCTGTTGTCATGTGACACATCATGCACGTATGTAATGCCTCATTTAGGATTCCACTGTAGCACGTATGCATGCATATATAAATACACACGCCGGATAGCCTCACTTCATTAGCTACACAATCTAATGGGATCCTACGGCATACATTCTCCGCTTTTGATTGACACCGTCATTTAACAATATCTTTCATTACTGTGCATCAATGTAAAGTACCACACTGAGGGCTGTTTCTAATATTGTGTTTACCTCATTAGGCTAAAAAACCCACATTATTGAAACATCCATGATACAGGTAGATTTATATCCTTCTGTGATGTAAAAAAAAAGATAACCCACTCATAAATAACCCACCATGGGGCAGCCCACCATGAATATGTTTGGGCCGCCACAAATAGATTTAGCACTGCCTGTTTTTTGTTTTTTTTTGACTTGGCGCAGTCTGTTCACCAGTGCTCGGTACAGTCCATGGCATTGGAACGCTGCTTTTTAACACACCTCATACAGTACGTACCACAACTGACTTGGTCGCGCATTGTCACGCCTCTGTTCATCAATATAAGAACATATTTGATCACTGGTGTCTGAATTGTGATTGCAGCTGTTTTTTTATTGGACCACAGTACATTCTAAAAATATAAATTAAAAAGACAAAACTGAAAAAAAAAATATTGAGAGAAAAGAAGTTGTAATCTAATGAGAAAAAGTCATAATTTTATGAGAATATTGTCATAATATGGGAAAAAATAACCTTGTTTTAGTAGAATAAAGCTGAAATACCAAAGAAAAAGTTGGAATATTCTGAAAAATATACAAAATACTGAATAAAACTGTAATTTTTGGAAAAGTAGGTTGTGGAAAAAGTTATAATGTTATGAGAATAAAGTCAAAATATTATGCCACTAAGGAAAATTCACAAGACGTTTTCTTCTCGTAATTTTGAGTTTATTTTACAAGAAGAAATTTGAAATATTCGGAAAAAAAAACTACAGCAGAAATGGAAAAAAACAGCTGGAATTTTAAAAGAATAAAGTCAAAATATTAAGAGAAAACAGTTGTATTGTATCAAGAAACCCCCCCACAATTTTACAAGAATAAACTTGTAATATTATGAGGTAAAATAATGTCATTTTTAGTAGCATACAGTTGAAATATTATATATATGACAGTTGCAATGCCAGCGCTTGAGAGAGCAATTACGTAGCTGCCAGTGAAGGTTTAGCCAAGTCCAACTGAAGCCCTCTGAAGTGAAACGCTGTTCCACTTTTTTTGGGTGTAAACTCCACTTTTATTAGTTGTTAGGCGCCAGCCCGTCCCAGTTGGACAGCGAATCATTCCTCAGACAGAACTGAAACTGGTGTCACATCTCGAAACTACTGTATGTGTGTGTGTGCAATATACTGAAGCTATGAGGACAGAGTGTTTGTATCGGCTATGGATGCATCACGTTTCTGCTATCAGCAAGCCTTCAACATGTCTTGTTCGGAGCAGAGGGGAAACATTCCAGTCCTAACAGACACAAAGCAAAAAGCTCCGTTTTACCCGATGGCGTCATATGTAAGTTTGTTTGTTCGACAGTCATTCATTCGTTGTGAGAATAGCTAAACATTTTATACTTTAAATGTGTTTAA
This sequence comes from Dunckerocampus dactyliophorus, assembly GCF_027744805.1. Classification (NCBI taxonomy): domain Eukaryota; kingdom Metazoa; phylum Chordata; class Actinopteri; order Syngnathiformes; family Syngnathidae; genus Dunckerocampus; species Dunckerocampus dactyliophorus. The sequence goes on along the minus strand of NC_072825.1, from coordinate 32,047,848 downwards.
CACGTGTGTGAGGCTTATTTACGGCTTAAAGCTGGATTGCGTCGCGAGTGAACAGTGGCAACTGAAGAGAGGAGGGGGAGGGTTCTGGGGTTGGGTCGAATCTAATAATCACAACAATCACTTTTATTGCATGTTGATCTGAAATCGGAGAATGCCAACATCAAGCTAGCAGGAGGGCCTGGAGGAGGAGGAGCAAGTGTGTCTCAAATAGACACTTTTATTGGCGTATCAATTACATGTACTCACAGTTTTTCATGGTTTGCTGCTGGTGTCGGAACCAAAAGGTCTTCCATAGGAATTCCATAGGAAATAAATCTAATGAATTTGTTCCAGACATCCAAAAATACATTTAAAAAAATAAATTGAAGAGAATCATTATAGTCTTACACAGTCAGGGCCAGCAAGGCCTTACCACTACCAGAATCACTAACCTACATTTAACTTCAATTTCTAATATTTGTTCCATGAAATTGTATAAATTTAGTAACTTGTTTCTTAGCTGCACTATAGTAGAGTATCAGGTTTCAGCTTTTATCTGTTGTTATGTCAATTTAATCTGCCCAGCGCCTTCAGAATCAGTAGTGCGGGCCCCTGTCACATGCACAGTATTGGCAATGGGGCTGTTTTTTTTAACCAATCAGATTTCAGATTCCCAGAAGTTACTTGTTGTGCTGCAGTGCCCCCGATTCTCGGCACTGATATGGTGCAGTGGTAATGGGCTTTGAAACCCTGCCACATATAGTTTTCTTAAACCATTTTTTAAAATGATACTGTTCTACACAGTGTCTGCCCCTATCACCCTACCTCGGATAAGCGGAAGAAGATGGATGGAAGGATGGATGGATTTTTTTCTGGGTGTATAAGCAGTGGCGGGCAATGGGTTTGTTACCTGGCCGGTTAAGTGCCCACTGAAGGCCCAGGTAACAAATGCAATGCATGGCAGAAAACAATCCATCCATACATACATCCATCTTCTTCCACTTGTCCCAGGTCGGGTCATAGGGGCAGTAGCCTAGGAAGGGAAGCCCAGACCTCTCCCAGTCGAGTCCCCAGGGAGGCGTCCGGGAAGCATCCTGACCAGATAACAGAGGCACCTCATCTGGCTCCTCTCAGTGTGGAGGAGCAGCGCTTCTACTCGGTGTTTCTCACGGATGTCAGTGTTTCTCACCTCATCTATAAGAGAGACCTCAGCCACGCTACGGAGAAAACTCATTTCGGCTGCTTGTACTTGCGATCTACCCAAAGCTCATGCCCATAGGTGAGGGTAGGAACGTAGTTTGATGGATAAATTGAGAGCTTTGATTTTCAGTTCATCCCAACGCACTGATGCAGAGCGAGCATGTAACGTCACTTGGTGTGAAGCGACCGCCGTCTTTGTACTTGGCGATGGCTTCTTGCTTGAATTCAATAATGTTTCGCACCTTCTTTATCAAATTGCCAGCACCCGCAACTTTCTTTGGTCGCACGGTGGGTTATTCAGCAACGTGTAGGGTGCTTTGTTTGGGCATTCGATTCTGCGGAATGATAGAGTAGCCTACAAGAGAAACGGACTAGTCTGTTAACCGAGACAATGTACGCAAACCGGACCAAAATTGGGGCGTTCAAAAAGGTTTGACTTGTGATGTGAATTGGTCGTTAAGCCCCGCAGTGTGAACACAGCGTAAAGTGGACCAACATTGTGATGGTCCAGTGAGCCAATCAATGTCACTTCCCTCCTTTCATCTCAAGTGCAAAGACATGCGGCGTGAACACGTCAGGAATAAATCATGAGGCCTGAGGGCAGTGGTCGAACTCCATCAGACTTCTTTAAGAGGCACCCTGAAATGAAACAAAAAGACTCCTCAGCCCACCGCACTCAATGCCCGTTGACGACGACTCCCCCGCCCACCACCCTCTCCCGGTGCCATCTGCCTATCAGCGCGGCCTTATCAAGAAACAATCAACACCGCCATCTGCGGTCTCGTCTCCAGCCCCACCATCCCTCCAAACCAAATAATGACAAACGGGAAAAGGCAGGGTGACTAAGTCAGCGGTGCGTCTATCCGAGGGGGACGGCGTCCAACAGCAGAGCTCCATCAAACACAGACACAGTGGCAGAAAAGACTGTTTGACTTGTGTTATAATGGGAGATTTAATGAGACTCAGTGAGGATTTAGGCAGATTAGGCAAAGTTAGTGGATCAAGAAGCTTGTTTATTATTGTGGGGGGCAATTACAGTCAAGAGAACAACTTAACTCTTTGACACTGGGAGGGTGTCAGGTTCAAACTTTCTTGTTTGGACGTGCATGAGCGTCCATGCGCCACTTGCTGTTGGTCGCGAGCAGCAGGATCCCAAACAGGCGGTGGCAGACACAAGGATTCATTAAAAAAAGAGAGAGTGAAGCAGCACAATGGACACATGGCGTCTTTTATTAGCAGCCAGTCGCGTGGCGGCACAAATGCCAAGAAAATATGCAGGAAGGTCCGAGGCTGGACAGCGCTCCAGATAAAACACTGCAAAAATGTGCAGGAGAGCCGAGCAGGCGATGTGGAGCGGAGGAGGCCCTAATGAAGCCAGCTGGTCCCGCTCCAGACAGGCAGAGGAGAAGGAAAGGAGGGGGGGGGATTGATGGAGGGGTGCGACCCACGGGGGGTGAGGTGTGTGGGGGCGGGGGGTGGTGGGAGACAAGCAGGATGTATGGCCGCCCAAACAGCTCTATTGTATCAGGAGCCTCCAGTAGGTGCGCTTCTTCCAAAGTGTGCTCAAAATAACCCAGCCATGCCAAGCGCCGTGTCTGCTAATCGTGCCGCAATTACTAACCTAATAGACGTCTGCGTATGCCACCGTGTTGCTGGGCAGGGTGTCATTAGGCCTCTCGTCCTGTCTCCTGCCTCCGTGATGCCATCGAGACCATCATTCGAAACGCAACGGCACCATTCTAAGCGTTTCAGAAAACGTTACACTGTAACTCTGCACTTGTCTGATGTTACATTAAGGAGTGAGACAGGAGGTCACAAATGTTAGCAATGTTAGCACCAACCTAATGTGCTAACATTCACTGATTTGTACGATATATCTGGATAGCTCATACGTCGCACCCGCCCGTGCAAGCCGCTGAAGCCAAAGAGACGCCATCTTACCACTCACATCGCGACTGCATTGGCACAGCGTACATAGTGTACAAAGCAGATGAAGAGGCTAGCAGAACATCTATATTTTACATTAAAAAGCGGGGAGATTCTCCCATTCCTTCAAGTAATGCAACCTTCGTCCCTTAAAAACCATTTGATACGAAAAATGAAAATGACAAATGACAACAAAAAAATGACAACACAATCGGAGTACCAATCTCCAAATGGAGCTCAGATTTATCTACAAGCTGTGACCCTGAATTCTGGAAGCAAATATGTCTTAATGCTTCCCGGTTAATCAATAATCCCAACCTACAGCTGATTCAGTTTAAAATCCTTCATAGAGTACACTACACAGGACATAGAATGTTTAGAATGGGCTTAACTGACTAACATCTGTACACACTGCTCAGACCATAGAATGGATGACTACTTACACTCCATGTGGACCTGTGCTCCCATTAACAATTTTTGGCATGGAGTGTGTGAGGACCTATCTTTGGCACTTGGGTTCTCCATTCCTACCTCCCCTTTACTATGCCTGCTGGGCGATCTCTCCACAATTGATGTAGAAACAAACCAAACACAGCTTCTCATCACTGCATTAAGCATCGCCAAGAAAACCATTCTCATCAATTGGAAATCAAGGAAGAAAGTGAACATAGCTCTTTACAAAAATCTTTTGTTAGATCATATAGCTATGGAGAGAATGTCTGCTGAATCTAAGGAACAAATGTCAGAATTTCAGTCTATATGGGCACCAATAATTAATTCCCTGACCTGACTCTCGGGGGGTGAGGGGGTCTGTCTTTGCCCCTGGGGGTCTCGTTCATCTGGCATGGGGTGTGGTCCTGGTCGCTGGGTGGCCCTGGTGCCTCGGGGGCGGGCGGGGGCGGGCTTGGTGTCCCGGGTCTTCTTTGCTGGGCTGGGGGTGGGGTCCGGGTCGGGTGATGGGGCGGGGGCGGGGGCGGGGGGGCCGTCCGGGGGGCAGCGTTGGTAGGCCTCCGGGGTAGGTGGGTGGGCGGGGTGCTGCATTCTGCGGGTGCCGGGCGCCTACTGCTGCTAGGGGGGCCCGTGTGCGGCTGGTGGCGCTGGCTCTCCCTCGCCTCCTTTTCCTCTGGGGGTGGGGCGGGGTCTGCCCTGGGCCCTCCTGCTCGGCTGCCGCGAGGGGTCGTCCGGTGTGGGGTGTGGGGGCCGGCCTCTTCCCCTGGTGGGGGCGCGGGTGCCTGAGCCCAGCTTCCCCCGCGGAGCTCTCTCCCCTGGGTGGGAGGGTGGTTTGGGTTGCCCCTTTTTATTTATTTATTTTATTTTATATTTTTTTAATTAAATTTTATTTATTTATTTTATTTTATTGTATTTTACCAATTTATGTGTGTGGTGTATGTGTGACAGGTGGGAGCTGCTTGTTGTCCTCCGGCACCTGTGGCTGTCCCCCGGGTGACTGGGGGCGTGGAGGTGGGGGTCGCAGATGTGCGGTTTGGGCTCGGGGTGGGGGGTGCGTGGTGCTGAGGTGGGGGGCATCCCTTGCTTTCTCCCTTCAGGGACGGGGCCGCTGTGGCTTGGTGGGCAGGGGGTGTGGGGTCCGTGGGCGGGTGGGCGGGTGGGTGCGCGTGGGGGCGGGTGGCGTGGTGTTCTTCTGCGTGGCGCTGGCCGGGATCGGTGGGGGTTTGCTTGCTCCGGGGTGGGGCGGCCGGGGGGTGGCTTTGGCCGGGGGAAAGGGGGTGGGGCTGGCGGGGGGCTGGCGGGCGGTCCCTGCTACCTGCTGGTGTCTGGCTGGTCTCTGCTTCCTGGCCGGCGGTTGTCTCTCTCCCTCCAGGGTTTCTCCCTTGGCGTGTTGGTGGATAGGCGGGGGGTGGAGTGGTGGCGGCGTGGCGAGGGGCGGGGCGGGCGGGGGCATCTGCTTGGGCGCCGGGCGGGGGGCCGCTCCTTTCGTGGGCCCTGTCGTGCGGTGCTTGCTTCTCTGTCCCTCCCTGGCGCCTCTGGCTTGCGTGCTTCGTGGGTGTGGCCGTGCTCCGCTCTATGTGGGGTCCGGTGCTCTTGCGGTCGTCGTGATGTTGCTCCCTTGCCGGCCGTGGTGGTATGCGGGAGGCGCGTGGGCGCGGTTCCCGCTGTCCTGATGGCGGTCGGATCTGCCTTGGGGCGTGTGGCTGGTCCATGGTGTTTGGCGGTTTGGGGGTGGCGCTGTGGACGCTACCTCCGGTGGGGCTCCGGTGTTGGGAGGCCCTGGGGGTATCGCCTCTGGGGGGTTGGGTGGGCCGGACTGGGCATCCTGGCGGGCCGGGTAGGGCCTGTGTTGTGTCCTGCGGCCTGTGGCTCGCCCGAGCCTGGGCTGTTGTGGGTGGCCGGTCGGTCATGTGTCCTTGGTCCCCCCCCTGCTCGGTTTGGGCGGCCTTGGGGTGTGGGGCCCCCGTCCTTCCTGTGCCACTGCACCACCTCACATACATATAGGACTTTGGGGGGTGGCCTACGGTCGGGCGTGGTTGGGGAGGGGAGCTGCCTTGGGGGCTCCTCTGCTCCTGCCATGCCACTGACCTGTTGCCCCCCAATTTTAATCGCAGAGTCGACACTTAGGGTTTGGGGGGGCTGGTCAGGTGAGGGACCTTCCGAGCGGCAGCTGTCTCCCGATTTTAATTGCATCATTAGCTATCATCCACATACACCCCATATACATGCACACAGATACACCCATCAGGGACACAGAGACCAGCTTTTCGTAGCTGTACTCTTTTATTTTATTTTATTTATTTATTATTTTTTTAAATTGCATTATAGACTCATTCACACCTTATTACATACACTGGTGGGGCGGGCTGGATTGGGGTGCCTCGTGCACCGCGGCGCCTGCCCGCCAGGGTCGGCGGCGTGGCCGGGGGCCTGGCCGTCGCGGTGGCTCGCCCGGGGTGGCCTGGCCTGTGGGATGCCTATGTCTGGTTCGCCTACCCTCCCCTGGGGTGGCCCTCTGGGGCCTGTTGATGCCGGGGCTTGCGCCGGGGGGGGGCGGATTGCGGTGCTTCCCCTGGACTGACACGTGCTGCGGGCACCTCTGCGCTCTTCGGGGGGAGTTCGGCGGTCTCCGGGGGACGGTGCTGGTGCTGCGGGTGGCCCGTGTGCCGCCGCGGGGGCTGGTGGTTGCTGCGCTGTGGCGGCTGCTGGGGCGCCGGGCCGGCTGGTGGGTTGGGGCTTGGTCATGCTTGCGGGTACTGTGGGCCTGGGTGGCGGGGTGGGGATGGGGAGCGGGTGCCCCGAGGCCGGGCCCGCTGGGGGGGGTTGTGCTCTGCCGCGCGCTTGGGCGTTTGCTGCCGTTGCGCTTTGTGCTCTGCTGGGCCGCTGTCTGTGTCCTCGCCTCCCTCGGTCTGTCTGCGTGCTTGTCGGGGGTGGGGCTCTGGTGCGCGGGTGGTGCGCTGTCGGCTCTGGTGGCATGTGGTTGGTCTGGCTTCTGGTGGTTTGTGGGGTCCGTCGGCTGGTCTGCTGCTGGTCTCGCCTTCTCGGCTCTGGTGCTTGGCCTCCCTGCGGCTTGGGGTGTGGTGCTCCCGCTCCCTCTTCGGGGTTTGCTGGCCCACGGGTGTCGGTTGGCGCTGTGTGGTGGTTCGCCTGGCTGCTCGCCCGTTTTCCCGCCCGCCTGCTCGGTTTCCCGCTTTCCTCCTCACTGGCTCCCCTGTCTGCCTTGCTGGCGGCGTCCTACCATTGGGAGGGTGTGGCCTGGTGTCTTCCTGCTCCCCGGCGGTCCGCGCTCTCCGCGCCTGGGTTCTGGATTGTATGTCTGGGATCCGGGGGTTACCAACGGGGGATAGGGTGAGCCTTCCGGGTGTCGGGCAGTCGACCACTGTGTGTGTGCGTGTGTGCGTGCGTGTGTGTGTGTGCGCGCACGTGTGTGTGTGCGTGCGTGGGTGTGTGTGTGGGTGTACGCGCTTGAGTGCGTTGCAGTGTGTATGTGCGTGCGCGTGGGGGCGTAGGGGTGTGTATATGTGCGTGCGTAGGAGTGTGTATGTGCGTCCGTGTGTGTACTTTTATTTATTTATTTATTTATTTTAGTTATTTATTTTTGGGGGTGGGGGGCATACAGGGGTTTCCTCCGTGGAGTCGAGTGCTGGGTGATACATTTCTGCCGCCCGTGCCTCCGCTGGGTGGGTGGGGGGTGTGCCTCATGCATCCCTGGGCGGGGCGGCCCTGTGTCGGGGGTCGGGTGGGGGTTGGCCCCGGACCGGGCCGGGCTCCGCTCCCTGGGGGTGGGGGTGGCGGGGGGCGGGGATTGGCGCTTCCGGCGCGGGCGGGCTTCTCTCCAGTTGTGGGGGCGTCTCTGGGCCTGCCGGTTTGTGGCCCCCGGTACTCGTCTGCCTTTGTGGGCTGTGATCTTTCGCTGGTCTCAGGGGTTGGCAGTCTTCTGGCCCGCCGGCGCCCTGTCCTTGGCTGAGATTACCTCTCTTCGGCCCCTTGCTGGTCTTCCCGGGGGGGGAGGGCTCTCTGTCCTGGCTCTTGGGGCACTGATGTTTGTGCTGCCTGCCCCTGTGGGCCTGGTGGCCTTCTGACGGCGGGGGCTCGGCCTGGCTATTTGGGGTGGGGCTCTCTGGGAGGTGGAAGGCGGCCCCTTTCCTTTCATGCATTCTCAGTGACAATTACACGCCCACACATTTTTGCACCTTTATATATATGAAGACTTCCTCACATACAGAGATACCTGTACATATGCACACTCACAGTACATACGTACTTCCCCACATTACTCACTGAGTTATCCAGGGTGTTATTATGTTGTTGGTTTTATTACAGCGACAGTGATATCAGCAGTATGACTATAGTTTTTTTTACAATGATGTGCATTACAGTAATTATCATTCTGTTCACTATCATGGATAATCATTTTCATTACTACTATTATGTGTGACTGTTTCAATGCAGTATTGTCATTGTGATCACTATCATAGTTCATCATTTCATGACTACTATTATGTGTGACTGTTTCAATGCAGTATTGTCATTGTGATCACTATCATAGTTCATCATTTCATTACTACTATTATGTGTGACTGTTTCAATGCAGTATTATCATTGTGATCACTATCATAGTTCATCATTTCATTACTACTATTATGTGTGATTGTCATTGACAGCGTTATCATTGTGGTTGTTGATATTGTTTTGTCCTTTGTCCTTAAGTCCTTGTTCGTCTTTATAGTTGTCACAGACATTTATTTGCTGATGTCGTTCTGTATGTTTCTGTTGTTCTGTTCTTGTTGTCACAATTGTTGTTGTTGCTGCTGTTGTCCTTGTCTCTTGTCTCTCTTTTTTTTTTGTCCCCCTCTCATTCCCACACACATATCACACTTCTCCCTGGCAGAGTAAATCTGTTGAGCACTTGATGGCATTTAGATCTACAATTCTATCTGCTTTAAAGGCTGGACAGGACAGGGGTAAAAAAAAAACAAAAAAAAAAACATTTGATACGTTATTCTCTATCTTTTGGCTATATTAAATGTACTTTTCCCCTTCCAATTCTCATTGCCTTTGGGACAAAATTCTACTGTGCACCCTGGCTCAGCACTCCCCTATAGCAATGATAGTTTTACTCCTCTAGAAAGAGATTTTCATTTGAACTGCATATCCCATCCCTAAATCTACATTTCAATCATACTTACAGATGAAATGTTCGTCCGCAGCCTTTGAACTGGCGATTTGTGCAGTTAATAGCTGCACATGCAGGCATCTTAAGGCAAAATTTGTGTCCAATCTGAATTAATAAAATAAATTCAGCACGATTGCAAAAGCTTGCTCGAGAAGTGCCAATATGGCGGCCGTATGGCTTCACAAGTCATCGCCAATGAGCTATCCAGATATACAGACCCTTTGCAAAAAATTAGAATGTCATGGAAAAGTTGTTTAATTTCCATAATTCCATTCAAAAAGTTAAACTTTCATAGAATATAGATTCAGGGCCCACAATTTAAACGATTTCAAGTATTTATTTGTTTATTTTTACATAATTTGGGCTTCCAGCTCATTTTGCAGGAAAAAAAGAAAGAAATTAGGATCACATCAAATCAATCAAAATATGGTACTTTCAAAACGATATGTCAATCTTCAATACTTGGTTGGGAATCCCTTTGCCTTAATCACTGCCTCGATGCCACGTGGCATTGAAGCAATCAGCCTGTGGCATTGCCTGGGAGTTGATGCTTGATGCTTCTTTGTTGTTGGGTCTGGTGCCCCTCATTTTCCTCTTGAGAATACCCCATAGACTGTTGCGGTGACCTTGGATTTAAGAAAGCAGAGTTTACCAACACCTGCACCGGACATTGCACCCCAAATCATGACGGACTGTGGATATTTCACACTGGACCTCAGGCAGCTTGGGTTCTGTTCCTCACCCGTCTTCCTCCAAACCCTTGGACCTTGATTCCCAAATGAAAGGCACACTTTACTTTCATCGGAAAAGAGGACCTTGGACCACTGGCCAACAGTCCAGTCCTTCTTCTCCTTGGCCCAGTGGAGACGCTTCCTACATTGGCTCAGGTTCACAAGTGGCTTAACCCAAGGAACCCGACAGTTGTAGCCCATCTCCTGGATGCGTCTGAATGTGGTGGTTTTTGAAGCTGCGACTCCCGCCTCATTCCACTCTTTCTGGATCTCTGCCAGATTCTTGAATCTTCCCTGTTTGATAATCCGCTGAAGCCCACGGTCATCTCTTTTGCTGGTGCATCTTCTCCTGCCACATTTTGCCCTTCCTCTAGACTTTCCATTGATATGCTTGGACACAGCACTCTGTGAACAACCAGCCTCCTTAGCTATGAACTTTTGTGGCTTACCCATCCTATGGAGGGTATCAATGATGGTCTTCTGGCCAGTTGTCATGTCTGCAGTCTTTCCCATATTCAACCCAACTGAGACAATTGAACCAAACTGAAGCAATTTAATGACACCTGGGGAAGCCTGTGCAGGTGATTTGACTTTAGTAGATGATTAGTGTGTGACACTCAGTTTAAAACATTCATGCCCTGCAAAATTTGGGCTGATTTCTTCACAGTATTCTAAATTTTAGAATTCCTGTTTTCATGGGTTTAATGAGCTGGAAGCCCAAATTATGTAAAAATAAACAAATAAATACTTGAAATTGTTTAAATTGTCAGCCCTGAATCTATAATCTATGAAAGTTTAAGTTTTTGAATGGAATTATGGAAATTAAACAACTTTTCCATGATATCAAATTTTTTGGAAAGGGTCTGTATTATACAGATCAGTGGCTAACATTACACTCATCAACATTTTAACAGCAAAGTCAGGCTAGGTTAAACTGTTGGCTAAAGAAAATCAAAATAATCAACCTAGCTGAATAGTATGCACAGCCCCAGGCTTTATTTTAACATGTGTAGTGAAGCCTAGTTTTTTTTTTTTCAACGCTATGCTGTGAAGTAGTGGGGCGTATAGAGCAGGGGTGTTTAATTTAATAAAATAGCATCATTTAATAAAAATAGCATAATTTTTTCTTTAATGTTTCAGCCGTATGCTACTAAAATGGTTTTATTTTTCCTAATAATATTACGAGTTTATTCTCGTAAAATTGCCTCTTTTTTTCCCGTTAGAATTCAACTTTTTTCTCTTCCTATTTTGACTTTATTCTCATAAAATGACAGCTTTTTTAAATTTCTGCTGTTTTTTTCCCCAACTATTTCAGCTTTTTTCTTGTCAATTTTGTTCTTCTAATTTCAAATTTCTTCCCTAAATATTTTCACTTTATTCTCTTGATATCTTGTTTTATTTGTTTCTGTCAGGGGAACTTGCCCCCAACCACCAAAGAACTAACCAAATGACACAGAAAACAAGATTTGAGATGTTCTCGTGCGAGGAGAGAGCGTTCGTGCCACACTGCAACACTCTCTGGCGGGCCTCTCTCCTCGCGCTTCTTTTATTGTCGTAGATGGGCGGCACCACAGAAATTGATGTAGTGAGTTCAGTTAGTTATTAGTCACGATCTTTTCCTCAGTCCACTTCACAGCACTTCTCCAATTTTACTGAATAAACAAAAAGTCACGGTGAATGTTTGATCAACTAACTATCAGGTAATAACATATAGAGCATGTACATACATTGGTAAGAAAATCCTTAACAGTTTCTCATAATATTACGACTTAAAGAAACCCCATTCCTTTTTCTTTAAGATTTCAACTTTATGCTGTTAAAACGACATAATTTTTCCTTGTAATATTACAACGTTATTGTTGTAGCTTTGCAACTTTTTCTTGTTAGTTTACAACTTTTTTATGTTAATATTTTGACTTTAATCTTCTAAAATTACTGCTTTTTTTAAAACAAGATTTCTTTGAAATTATATTTTTAGAATGTGCTGCAGGCTGATGAAATATGAGCCGTGGGCCACAAATGGTCCCTGGGCCCCACTTTGGACACTCCTGGGATAGACGTCCTTCGTGCCGCCCTGCCGTGTCTCCTGTGTCATCGCTAGCTTGCTTGCTTGCTAGCTTGTAAATGAATCTTCGGTTGGTCTGCAGCAGTATGACAAAAAGGCACGGTCACAGGAGTGGAATATGCGTGAGTGATGTAATAATGTCTTGTGTTGATCATTTAAATGTGAACTTTGAGAGTGTTTAAACAAGAGAGAAATGTAAGAAAATGTAAATGCCTGTCTGAGAAAAGTGTATCAAGTGTACGGTGGGGGGTTTTACAGCCTTACAACATATAGAATCATTGTAAAAAAAAATGAAGTTGGCTACTTTGCAGATTTCATTTATTGCGGCCTATTTTGGGAACTATCCCCCTTGATAAATGAGGGCACACTGTATTTTGAATTTGCACTTGTTTTTAGGTATCTTACAAAAAAGAGTACAGTAATCCCTCACCACTGCGCACTTGGGATTTCATGGCTTCACTCTATCACAGTTTTTAAAAAATGTATGAATGAATAAATCGTGTCTGTTTCATGGTTGAATAGGGCCTATTATTTGTCACATTTAAGCTACTTTTTGCCTAAATTAAGCATAAAAACGGAACATATTTACAGCAACTTGCTGCAACAAGTAAATTTCCCCGCTGTGGGATAAATAAAGTACATACAAAGTACATACAACACACACAAGCATGACTGATTGGGTGTTCCTATGTTTCAGTTTTCGTCAGACCTTTTCCAACGGTTTAATGCCAAAAAACGGGGTTCGGCTGCACTCTTTGAACTTGTGGAGCTGTGCCCATCAGCACATGCAGTCAAGCATCAAAGTTTCAGATTGAACAATTTGCATGATTTCTTTTGGCTGAACATCATAGCTTATTGTGTGATCGGGTAAAAAAAACACACAAACAAAGCAAATCATTTCTGTGTAATTTGTCATTCTGTAAAATGGGCCATAAAGGATGAAAGGAAGAAAAACAAATACTTACAAAAATCAGCGATTGAGAACACAATGCTCTGCCTTGCGGGATGAAGGAGTGTCCCCAATAAAACGGACTCAGTGGCGCAATGGATACTGCATTGGACTTCTAGGAAATAACTAGTGAAGTTAACTAAAGGTTGTGGGTTTGAGTGAATTTCTCTTACAGATAAATGAAGTATCTAAATTGACGAGGGAGTGGCATGTGCCCACCAACCCACCTGGGAGGTCATTTTCATGACCCCTGCATGGTCCCAGAGTGAACTCTTGTATCTTTTGTAGTGATGTCGCTTTTTGCACAGAGATTCTGCAAAATTGGGGCATCAGAGCCATAACAGTAGATGAAGCATTTGTTCCCAAGGAAATATTGCCCTAACTTGCGTACGCTTTCACAACACCTGGACAACACAACAGGGCGAGAGAAGTTAGTGTAGCGTGTCAGACCCCTAGCCCGCTTTCCTCCATTGATAGCTGTACTGAAATGTGCTACCACGACTTTTGGTTAAGGGTGCAGTGTGTATGGGAATACCAATAGTGAGCAAAGTGAGCTCAACAACAAATTTGTTCGAATTAATGTTAAAATCTCGTCTCAGCTCGTTCTCGTGGACCCAATCTTGTGCATCGTCTCTACCCAGCGGGAAACTGCCGTACCTTGACTGTTCTTTCCTGGCACCCTCCTGTTTTCATAGTTTCCTGTATTTTAACTTGGAAAAAAAGATATTCTGCGCGGTTTCCCGGTTTCTATCCAGTGGGCATAACACATCCCTCAGCCCGTACGTGTCAAACTCACAAGACTTGAAAGTGGCCACAGTATTATATATAGCACAAACTGCACAACCATGTGGCAACATCAAAAATAGCATCCCGGCCACTGCGGACCCTCAGTTTGCATACCGCCAGAACCGGTCCACTAATGATGCAGTCAACACTGCCATCCACACAGCCCTTTCCCACCTACAGGGCCAGGACACATACAGTATGTCAGAATGCTATTTATAGACTATAGCTGTGCATTTAACACAGTCAGCACCCACAAACTCACAGATAAGCTCCTAACACTTGGCCTGTCACCCTCCCTCTGTAACTGGGTTTTTAACTTTCTAACAAGCAGGCCCCAGTCAGTCAGAGTCCACAATCGCACATCCAGCTCAAGAATTGTGAGCACTGGGACCCCACAGGGGTGTGTGCTGAGTCCGCTCCTCTACACGCTCTTCACCTACGATTGCGTGGCCTCCCAGAACAACACCAGCATCATTAAATTTGCGGATGACACTACAGTCATCGGCCTGATCACTGGTGGTGTTGAAACATCATACAGAAGAGAGGTGGCGGACCTCATAGCTTGGTGTCGTGATAACAATCTCCTTCTCAATACAGATAAGACTAAAGAGATGATCATCGACCCAAGAACAAGGGAAAAGGAGCCGCATAGACCCCTGTTTATTGATGAGACTGAGGTGGAGAGGGTGAAAACCTTCAAGTTCCTTGGCACACACATCAGCGAGGACCTCACCTGGTCTCACAACACCCAACAAATTATGAAGAAGTCCCAAAGGAGACTGTACTTCCTGAGGAGACTGAGGAAATTTGGCATGTCCACCACAATCCTGAGTTGCTTCTACAGATGCACTATGGAAAGTGTCCTTACCGCCTCCATCACTGTTTGGTACGGTAACTGTACAACACGTGATAGGAAGGCACTCCAGCGGGTGATCAAGACCTCACAGAACATTGTTGGGGCAGCCCTCCCCTCACTGCAAGACATTTATAAAACTAGAGTCCTACGCAGAACACACAACCTCATCAAGGACAGCACACATCCACAACACTCATTATTCACACTCCTACCGTCAGGCAGACGCTACAGGAGTTTGAAGTCCAGGACCACAAGGCTGGCAAACAGCTTTTACCCACAGGCCATCAGGCTTCTCAACGAAGCACTCACACACGCCGCACGCAACACACACACACACTAATAGCACTTTATTTATTTATTTGTTTGTTTGTATTAATGTCTCTTATGTTGTTGCTCACCTTATTATTATTAATGATTCTTCTTTTATTGGTATTTATGTTTCTTCTGTTCTTATTCATTTTCTTGTGTTTTCTTTCTTTTCTTGGGAGAATGAACAGAATAAGAATTTCATTGCATAGTAGAACTGCCGGTTTTACTATGCATATGACAATAAAACTCTTGAATCTTGAATCTTGAATCACTTTACTGAAACCAACAACCACAGTCACATCGCCACAGCTGTCTTCCCCTCCCTTTTCCTGGCTCATCCAGTCAGCAGTCAGGATACATTCACAGCCTCAGAGACTACTGGAAAGCAGACATTTCAAGCCAGAACGAACGGACAAGAAGAAGGATATTTTCAAAAAAACACATTTCCCCCACTCCGATATAAAAAAAAACTGTCCATCTTCCCGAGTGACATAAAAAAAAAAGTACGTCCACATGAAAACATATTCACCAGCTGTCATGTGCATTTTGCCCCAGCGTGAAAACAGCTAGCGATATTTTATGTATGTGGGATAGAAGGTATGTAGGCTGTACTTGTACTATTTGTTTTATAGACTATTAATGCGATTAGGGGCGCACGATTGTTATCGGACGTCATACCAATAAATCCGATAACATTAAAAATAGCTGTTTCAAACACAACAAATGATTGGGCATGGAAACAGGCCACGTCTTCTGCGATGACACAAGACTTCAATCAAATGTCAAAAGAAGAGAGTAGGGAAAGAAACCCAAAAGCCCACAGAAGCAAAAAGGAGAGGAGTGGTAGTCCCTTATGTAGCGGGGGTCTCCGAAAAACTCCAGAGGATCTTATGGCAACACAAAATTCCTACCTACTGTATTTCAAACCAGTAAATACCCTGAGACAAAAATGAGTGCATCCTAAAGACAAGGCTCCAAACCAAAAACAGAGCAATGTGGTCTATTCCATCCACTGTAAAGATGAGGAATGCAAAGAGCACTACATTGGGGAAACTAAGCAAATGCTCCAAAAAAAGGCTTTATCAACATTGCAGGGACAATGCTAGTGGTCCTCAATCAGCAGTACATCTACACCTTAAAGCTACCAATCACTCTTTTCAGGACAGTGAGGTAAAGATTTTGGCCAAAGAAAACAGATGGTTTGAAAGAGGAGTAAAGGAAGCTATTTTTGTCAAACAACAGAACCCATCATTGAATCAGAATGGTGGTTTGAGGTTTAATTTGGACCCTGTGTTCAGCAGGTTACTGAGACCAAAACCCACAGCTCTTAGTCTTGCAAATGAGGTGGAGCCAGGGCCGAGCCAGAACAATAGATGCTAACGAGCCAGTATCAGAGTCATTCATACCCAACTACAGGGAGCTACACTTTCCTTTTATCGGACGTGTTAATAGCAGGAGAGGATTAGACCACAACTCCTCCCAGGCTTAGTGTAAGGAACCAATAGGAGGGGGTGCATTGGCACACCAATTCCACCCACTCTTACTGTATTTAAGGCCTAGGCTACCAGCACTTATTAGTTCGCTGACGAAGCTCTTTGGATGAGGAGCGAAACGTCCGACACCTTCAGCCTCACCTCAAGTACAGATGACGTCTCAAGAAGCCTTTCCCTCGTAAGACTTCAATCAGCTCCTCCATCGCTCAGGAACTCGAAAGCCTCGCTTGGTTCTCTTTTGAGCGCTAACTTCTCTATTTGCCGTCCCGGGGGAGCGCCACTTGTCAGCAAGCCCCTCAACTCCCCAACTCTGAGGGAAATCATCTCATTTGTTTTGTGTCAATCCACTCAAATCCTGCAGTGTTGTTGCACTGCAAGCTCCCTGGGGGGTACGTCACGCTTTATTGATGCGTTCGGCTTAACTATACAGAGTTAGTGTTCTGTTACGCCGCCTGGTTTAAGAACAGTCAACTTCAGAGCCATGCTGTCATGCTTGAGTATAAGTATGATTTATATAAGATGGCCTGGTGGTGTAATGGTACAGCTGCTGCCTTTGGTGCAGATGGCACAGGTTCAGCAGCCATGGGAGATCTTCTCCCTCATGGACTTGTTCTACCTAGCCCTGCTGCACATGCATGTCACCAGGAAACCCGTTTTAAATGTGTATTCCTTTTGAAAAAATCTTACACGTGAGTACAATCTATATTAGTGGCGTTTGTCATTTAATACCGATCAAACGATGACATTTATGCTTTAGGAAATGATGATAGTCATGTGATGATGTCAGAAGTGTACTTACACTAATCCTCCAGGTATCGCAGGTGAATCAGTTCCAGACCCGACCGTGATAAGTGAATGTCCGCAAAGTAGAATTCTTTATTTATAAATGGAATGTTTTCATAGTTATAGTATAGAAAACCTGTTTAAGACCTTCTAAATGTTTTTCAACATTGTTAGAGTCTCCGAGACATGAAAGTACACCCCTGTAGCAACCTTTACACTCCTATATTACCCAACACAGTAGACATAATAACAAAAAATAAAACATCAATAAGAGTCGTGCTCGTGTGTGTTGCTGTAAATGTGTTCTGGTGCGACGGGAGCTGAGTGGGGGGCGGGCATGAAGTGTTGTCGGGGGTTCAGAGTTGAGTTTTAGCTTGCTGTGTGATATGCCCTGTTGTGAGATCATTCAAACCTGCACTAAAAGCCTGTTGTTCCGTCGATCCAGTCTGGTGCTTGTGTGTCTCACCCAATACTCTAGTGACCAGTGTAGAATACTACATACAGTATTTGTGCAACGTCTTTGAATGTGTCTTCTGAATGCCTAATATTTACATTTTTCTTAATTTAGCCATTTTTATACTTGAAAATGCTTAATTATTGCTGAACAGTGCATATTATTTGACTAATAAATGGACCGTATTCAACCACGCAGGATTTATTCATTAATATATTTTTGAAAAACCATGATATGAATGAAACCGTGAAATTTGAAGCGGGACGACCGTATATAGAGTTATCTACTTAAATCCATGGCTCCCTTCGCCGAGTACGGTGATTATTTTTTACCGACTCACTGCAAGTCCGTGAATGCATGGAGACTGTGTTCTGGCTGCTGATTGGATGAGCAAGGGTCCAGTCGTCTCTTATTTATATTGTCGCTGTTTTTCAGAAATGAATTAATCAGTAAATGATCGCTGTTTCGTTGTAGATGATAACCTATCATTAGTCAAAACATATTGAAATACAAGATATGTAGTATTCTGGTCACTAGGCAGCAAAACATTCAGACGTTACCTTAGATTACATTCTCTTAACACTGCATGAAGTCACCCATGGCATGGCCGACATGATAGAGTGAAAAAAGTTCTCCTCTCATCCCATGTGGAAGTGGTAAGTTTTTGGCTTCTTAAGTTTAGAAGAAATAAATTCAAGGGTAGCTTGCTTTGCTCGTGTGACAGGTTAAAATTGCTACATACAAAACCTTGTTTAAATGAAAATGTTTTAGAATTAGATGTGCAAATGTTTGGAAAGGGAAGTTTAAGCGACCATCCATTCAATCATAAAATTTCATATAAAATGTCGTCATCCATTAGCCTGTGATCGATTGCTTTTGTCTCCGCCCGGGGAGCGCATGTAGCTTTCCTCCTTTACACTGGCGTTCACAGCGGAGGAAAGACCACAAGTTCATGTGTGATCATTTCTCCCCATATCCTCTTCCTCCTCCTCCAACAGAAGATGAATTTATTCCGTAACGGCGCCCTACAGCCGCAACTTCTACCTTCCTTCAAAGAGTTGCACAATGTGTTGTAAACAATAAATAATAGGAAGGTAAAGGTGGCTATAGGCACGTTATTTCATTATAATTGTAAAAACCGTATTTAGAAAGTCATAAACATACAAAAATGTTCCGTTTATTAACATTGAATGGTATATAATTCATGGCTAACATGACCGCCACATACTGTATGTGATTGATGCATATTACATACATTACATTGCATATTACATAAATACATACTTAGCTACCATTCCAGATGATTGTTCAGTCACTTCCAGCATTGTTGGGCACAAACAACATCAGACAGCTCCAGCTGAAGAAATAATAATAATAGTATGCATTGTGAAGCGGATGCATGCCAAAGCAGGTGCAAAGACGCCCACTGTCCCCTCCCCCCGGTCCCGAACGAGCCCCCGTATCACCCACAGATGTTCCCCTTGAAAGGCAGCGGCACACCTCTCCACCTCGAGTGTGTCGACGGAGACACGAGCTATTCAAGTATTCTTTCTTTTTGCTAACCTGTGAGGTGAGACTGGGGGGGGTTACAGCAGAGCAGGCAGGCAGGTAGCACGCCTCTGATGGGCGTTTGGCAAGTGACAAGAAAAAGAGGATAATAGCAGAGTGGAGGGAAGAAGGCAAATGATTGAATAAGGCTCATTAAAGCAGTTATTCGTTGAGCGAGCACCTGCATGAGGGAGGACGGGTTTACTCCTCCATTCAGAGCTGCTTAAATCCGCCGCCGCTCTCGGCATCGTCTCATTAATCGCTGATTGGCGTGGAGCCATGGCGGGAACAAACTGTTTACTCTGGCTTGCCTGCGTTCTCCGGACCCTCCAATGCAACATTAAGACTCATTGTGCATCATATGCTTCACCTGCCTAAAACTTCTAGATCGTACTAAATTGTGTGTACTATGATGACTCAAGGGAACATTTATTTTCCACCTAAATACAAGCTGTATAAAGTTGAAAGCCATAGTAAGTGTCTTTTAATAAAATAATCCATCAATCTCAAGTTGTATACAGGGTAAATCTGCATTCCACAGCCTGCTTCCCCGACCACGCCTGCTCTGTTGCGACTGGTCAGGAGTTGCGGGTCGGCTCTAGCTCCCCACTCCCACTGGCCGCTACTATTCAGAGATGCATAGAGGCATGCCCCCTCAAGCAGCAAGTTATTCAACTGCGCAATAGCACACTGAATAACACGCTGAATAGGTGTCCGGTTTGTTAATGTAACACGTTCACAGTTATTCAGCTTCACAGTTGCATAAAGAACATACCTGGGAGGCTGATTAGGCTAAATTAACATAACAAACCAGCGAGTCCAACAAGCGAGTTACCAGGAAGCAACTTCACCAAGTTCCCAATCTCATTCCACATCACTGAATCCATTGAATTAGCCTTCTTTGCTAGCGCAGAGCGGTATGTTCACTCCTTGGTTCATGTGAGTCAGTATGAATTACCGTTAAAAAATGATACATATATTTTTGATATAGAAGTCAAACCAGCCAAACTATGAAAAAAAAAGTGCGGCTTATGGTCTGGAAAATACGGTGCGCATAAGTGGTTATCAGCAAACAGTAAAGAAGAACAGGGTATTGGATACACAGTGGAACCTTAGTTTTGGTATGCCACGGTTTATGCCATGAAAATTTAGCTGTCATTGGACGAGAGGCGGGGTACACCCCGGACTGGTCGCCAGCCAAAGGCAGGGCACATATATACAAACAACCATTCACACTCACATCCACAGACATTGCAGCAAGTTCTCCATGAACTGCTTTAGCCAAAAGTCTTGTCCTCTTCCTTCTTAATCTCTGACAAGGAATTATTTGGTTAAGAAAAGGTTGACTCCCGTTGCACAAAATCCTTCCACAGACGCGCCAAGGAGAGCACAAATTCAGCCAAGGTTTACTGGAAACACACGGCAGCACATGTGACGTCATGCTTTTGTGTATTTTCGTCACTTCCCGGATGCTTTGTGTTATTGGTAATGTGAACGACCACATGAAAGGTTGGATTTTAACCAAAAAATCCACATTGGGCCTCATACACTGCAGTGTGAACGTAGCCTCAGTCTCTATGAAGATAGAGACATCCAGCGGCGCCAATACGTTGAAATACTTTGTCGCAGAACAGATGCAAGATGGCGCCCTCCGTGGCAGATGTCTCTGTCTCACTCTCCGTTTTTTTTCTATTTTATGCTATTTTATTGTTCATTTTGGACATTCAACACACTCACGCAGTACATTACAACAGAGAGACACTTTTGAACATCGGCAGGGTTCACCATGAACTTTCATTTAGCCTCTCAGACTTTGCCTTTCTTCTGCGCCGGGAGAACGCAGCAGCCTGCGGGCCTGGTGAGCTGAATACCCGGCGAGCAAAGCATCCAAGGCGGAAACGAGGTAAGAGAGTTGGCATGCATGCTAGGCTAAAAGCTAGAGCGACGAGGCCACCGTTACCAAGCCTGCTGCTAGCCAACGTCCGCTCTCTTGAAAACAAGATAGACGAACTACGAGCAAGGATTACAGCTCAACGTGAGATCAGGGAATGCTGTGTCCTCACCTTCACAGAAACCTGGCTGACGGAGGATATACCGGACTCGGCGATCCAGTTGGAAACATTTGCTGCGTATCGGGATGATCAGACTTTAGCGTCTGGTAAACACAGAGGTGGTGGCGTCTGTGTTTACGTAAACAAACGGTGGTGCACAGACGTACAGACGATGGAAAAGCACTGCTCGCAGGACATTGAGCTGCTGATGGTGAAATGCAGACCTTTTTATTTGCCTCGTGAGTTTAGCGCTGTGTATTTAACTGCTGTTTACATTCCACCACGAGCTAACACCGCTAACGCACTAGGCCTCCTCCATGACATCATTGATAAACACGAAACCAAAACCCCGGACGCTGGAGGAGTACATCGACGGGTGCTTCAAACGCGTAGTTATGGGAAAATCACCCAAGACACCAAACCCCAAGCGGAGCCGCCCAGAGGACTCACCTGGAGAAATATCTCCGCCAGGCACTGACATCAGAGACATCCTCGATTCCATCGATAAGAGGCTGATTTGCTTGGACGGCCGCCTTGCTCTCGTCAAAGTGCTTCACAAAGAATTCCAGGCCATCTGTGAATCTCTGGAATTCAGCCAAAACCAGATTGTCTCCTTCGTCACGGAGAACACAGCCCTCCGCGACTCGGTGAAGTCCCTCACCGACGGAGTTTCACAACTCGTCCAAGAAAATAAGACCATGAAGGAGACGATCCTAGACCTCCAGGCCCGGAGCATGAGGGACAATCTGGTCTTCGCACGAATTCCCGAAAAATCTGTTCACCGCCTGGGAGCCAAGAAGCCAGAGAACCGTAGGCCGAGACCCATCGTGGCGAAATTCGAACATTTCAAGCAGAAGGAACAGGTGAAGGGCCGAGGCCGGGAGCTGAAGGGGACGGACTTCAGCGTCAATGATCAATTCCCCCGAGAAATCCTCGACAGGCGCCGACGCCTGTTCCCTGTTCGGAGGAAGTTCATTGACGAGGGATGCTGAGCTGTCATCACGGCGGATAAACTCTTCGTCAATGGACAACTTTACTGCGACCAGGAATTAACACCGTGGTTGTATTGATATGGTAACTAATGATCTATCTCAACCAGGTAACTTTTCTTTCTATCTCGCAGCGCGCACACTTGTAGCCTTTACAATGTTACTGTCTGCTCCCACTTAACCCCCCTCCCCCGTTTTTTTCTCTCCCTATCCCACTGTATGTATGCACAGCCTTTCTTCTTTTTGTCCTTTTATTTCTTCTTCTCTTCTCTTTCTTCCTCTTCTATTCCCCCCTCTGTCTCGTTTTCTCCCCTCCTCATATTGTCACATATCCTCTTGTCTGCCAGCTGTCTCCTTCAATCAGCATCTCCTCACAGTGACATCATACACCCTCAAAGTCCAAACCCAACCAAATTCAAGCTATTCACACAAATACACACACGTGCACGCATTCTCCTACACATACACATCATATTCTACTATTGATATGGATATCACAACTACTCACAAGCACGCTCATCTCACTTATGCATAAACCCACATCACGTCCTCACTTTAGTTGGCTTAGTTCATTCAGGATTACTATGTTACACTTTGCCTATGTACAAATTAAGCATACATTTAAATGTACTGTATATACTCCCATTAATTTTACTTCCAGGTACACGTACTTCACATTTGATCTTGTTTACACACACATTACTAAAGCTAGTCTAGGATGAACTCATGACAGTTTGTCACTTGGAATGTCAGGGGAGTTGGGTCGATAGAAAAAAGACAAAAAATGTTTAATCATTTGAAGAACACCCAAGCAGACATTGTCTTATTACAAGAGACTCACATGTCCAAGTCAGCTGTCCATACACTTCACTCACCACAGTTCCCACACACATATTTAGCAAGTTACAACTCCAAACAGAGAGGGGTAGCTATTTTAATTAACACTCCACAACACTATTACAGACACAGAAGGGAGATATATAATAATGAACATATCTGTTGATAATGTACATTTCTGCATTGCCAACATATATGGTCCGAATGTTGACGACCCCTCCTTCTTTCACGCCTTCTTTTCTTCTCTCTCTGCACATTTGGATACAAGTATGATCTTGGGGGGGGACCTCAACTTAGTATTTAACCCAGAAGTGGACAGGTCTAGCCCAGCTGGGAGACATCATGAGTCTCAATCAACATCGATACTGAAGAAATACATGAATGATTTTGGTCTTTGTGATGCTTGGCGCTCTTATCATCCTACTCACAGGGAATATACTTACAGTATTTCTCACCAGTGCACCACACCTACTCTCGTATTGACTACTTTTTGACAAGCAACTCAATCATATCTGACATTTCAAACATTCACATACACCCTATCACCATTAGTAACCACGCCCCAGTCTCTCTTTTTCTCACTAACCAAACTATGAGCGCTCCTACTAGATGCTGGAGATTAAATACATCATTACTAAAAGACTCAGACTTCCTAAAATACTTTGAAAGAGAGTGGACAATGTTTTTAGACTTCAGTGACCAACCCGGTGTCTCGGCTAGTATTCTGTGGGAGGCAGCAAAAGCAGTAATGCGCGGAAAAACCATTTCATATTCATCATATAAGAAAAAGAAAGAGAGAATACTAGAATCAGAGTTGGAGAAAAAAATCCAAATCCTCGAAGCAGCTCATGCTGACTCACAAGATGAGCATATTCTAAGTAAACTAAGAAAACTGAAACTAGACTTAAAAGAAATTACTGACAAGAAAATTCAGTTCCAACTGCAGAGACTACGTTTGGAAAAGTTTGAGCATGGCAATAAACACGGAAAATACTTAGCTAACCAACTAAAAGTCAATAAAGAAAAAAGCTCTATCTCCTCCATTAGAAACTCAGGAGGTCATATCACTCACCTCCCGGAGGAAATTAATTCCGTCTTTAGGAGCTTTTATAAAAATCTATATACACCTCAGATTAAACCATCTCTCCCAGATATCGAAACATTTCTCAACACCATAGAATTACCAAAATTAAATGACGAACAGGTGACAAACTTAGATGTACCCATTTCATTAATAGAACTCCATAACGCTCTACACCGGTTGCCGAATAAGAAAGCACCAGGACCTGACGGTTTCCCTGCCGAGTTTTATAAAACATTCTGGTCATTACTAGCCCCAATATTTCTTAGAATGGTTTTGGAAATTAAAGACAGTTCATGCTTGCCTCCAAACATGAACTCAGCTACAATCAGTCTCCTGCTGAAACCGGATAAGGACCCAACACTACCTTCCAGTTATCGTCCAATTTCACTGATTAATGCAGATCTTAAAATAATATGCAAAGCGTTAGCTATAAGGCTGGAAAAAGTTACCCCTCATATAATACACCCTGATCAATCAGGATTTATCAAGGGGAGAAACTCAACTAGCAACGTACGCCGTCTAATCAATCTGATTGATTACTCTATCATCCATAATTTAGAAACCACAATTGTCTCATTAGATGCTGAAAAAGCATTTGACAGAGTAAACTGGAAATTTATCTTTCAACACTACAAAAATTTGGCTTTAGAGATTCATTTAGAACATGGATTAAAATACTATACAACACCCCGAAGGCCTCTGTTTGGACCAACAATCACATCTCTCCAGAATTTACTTTACAAAGAGGTACTAGGCAGACCTGATCCGCTTGAATTATACTACACTATTGAAGTCAATAGAGGATGATCTTGCACGTTGGAGAACCTTGCCCATCTCACTTACAGGCAGAGTATCCACCGTGAAAATGATGATTTTACCAAAGGTTAATTATCTGTTTTCCATGATCCCCACCAAACCATCTATAATTTGGTTCAAGTCATTAGATTCATATACAGTATAAATAAATTTCTTTGGAAAAATAAGCCAGCACAAATAAGTCTCAAAACGTTACTAAAATCTAAAGAATATGGGGGCTTAGAACTCCCAAACTTCTCCAACTACTTCCTTGCAAACAGGTTACAGTATATCTTAAAATGGATCAACCCTAACCCATTGGATTATTTATGGCTAGACATAGAACAATCACTTAGCCACGAAATCCCAATTTGTAACCTGCCCTTCATTAGCCAAATCCTCCGGAAAAATAATTGTTTTAAAAGTATAAATATAAGCACCACTCTGACAGCTTGGTGGGAATTTTTAAAAATAGCAAAATTCTCGCTCACTCCTTGCCAATACACTCCCGTCTGGAATAATCCTGACATCTTGCTTAAAAAGAAACCATTAAATTTCCCAACATGGCACGAAAAAAAAATAAGTTGTTTGAAAAATATCATTAAAGGAAACAACTTTATCTCATTTAACGACCTTGTTACACAGTATGGAATAAATCATAACAAATTTCTTGAATACATACAAATTAAATCTATAATTAAAGCAAGTTTCAGGACTGTATCATAGGAAAGCAATACCACTATTGACCAATTTTTAAAAATATCTGCCCCTAAAACATTATCTAAATTATATGTTCTTCTTTCAAAAAATGACAAAACAATCGGAGTTCCAATCTCCAAATGGAGCTCAAATTTATCTACAAGCTGTGACCCTGAATTCTGGAAGCAAATATGTCTCAATGCTTCCCGGTTAATCAATAATCCCAACCTACAGCTGATTCAGTTTAAAATCCTCCATAGAGTACACTACACAGGACATAGAATGTTTAGAATGGGCTTAACTGACTCTAACATCTGTACACACTGCTCAGACCATAGAATGGATGACTACTTACACTCCATGTGGACCTGTGCTCCCATTAACAATTTTTGGCACCGAGTGTGTGAGGACCTACTGTATCTTTGACACTTGGGTTCTCCTTTCCTACCTCCCCTTTACTATGCCTGCTGGGCGATCTCTCCACAATTGATGTAGAAACAAACCAAACACAGCTTCTCATCACTGCATTAAGCATCGCCAAGAAAACCATTCTCATCAATTGGAAATCAAGGAAGAAAGTGAACATAGCTCTTTACAAAAATCTTTTGTTAGATCATATAGCTATGGAGAGAATGTCTGCTGAATCTAAGGAACAAATGTCAGAATTTCAGTCTATATGGGCACCAATAATTAATTCCTTGACCTGACTCTCGGGGGGGTGAGGGGGTCTGTCTTTGCCCCTGGGGGTCTCGTTCATCTGGCTCGGGGTGTGGTCCTGGTCACTGGGTGGCCCTGGTGCCTCGGGGGCGGGCGGGGGCAGGCTTGGTGTCCCGGGTCTTCTTTGCTGGGCTCGCTTGCCTGGGGGGGCTGGTGGGTGGGGGTGGGGAGTGATACGGGTCGGGTGATGGGGTGGTCGGGGGGGCCGTCCAGGGGGCGGCGTTGGTTGACCTCCGGGGAGGTGGGTGGGCGGGGTGCTGCATCCTGCGGGTGCCGGGCGCCTACTGCTGCTGGGGGGGCCCGTTTGCGGCTGGTGGCGCTGGCTCTCCCTCGCCTCCTTTGCCTCTGGGGGTGGGGCGGGGTCTGCGGCGTGGCGGGGTGCGGGGCGGGCGGGGGCATCTGCTTGGGCGCCGGGTGGGGGGTCGCTCCTTTCGTGGGCCCTGTCGTGCGGTGCTTGCTTCTCTGTCCCTCCCTTGCGTGCTTCGTGGGTGTGGCCATGCTCCGCTCTATGGCGCTGTGGACGCTACCTCCGGTGGGGCTCCGGTGTTGGGGGGCGCTGGGGGTATCTCCTCTGGGGGATTGGGTGGGCCGGACTGGGCATCCTGGCGAGCCTGGGCTGTGGTGGGTGGCCGGTCGGTCATGTGTCCTTGGTCCCCCCCTGCTCGGTTTGGGCGGCATTGGGGTATGGGGCCCCCGTCCTTCCTGTTCCACTGCACCACCTCACATACATATAGGACTTTGGGGGGTGGCCTACGGTCGGGCGTGGTTGGGGAGGGGAGCTCCCTTGCGGGGCTCCTTTGCCTCTGCCGTGCCACTGACCTGTTGTCCCCCAATTTTAATCGCAGAGTAGACACTTAGGGTTTGGGGGGGCTGGTCAGGAGAGGGGCCCTCTGAGCGGCAGCTGTCCCCCGATTTTAATCATCTTTAGCTATCATCCACATACACACCTATCATATACATGCACACAGATACACCCCTCAGGGACACAGAGACCAGCTCTTCATAGCTGTCTCTTTTATTTTATTTTATTTATTTATTTATTATTTTTTAATTGCATAATAGACACAATCACACCTTATCACATACACGGGTGGGGCGGGCTGGATTGGGGTGCCTCGTGCCTGTTCCGCGGCGCCTGCCCGCCAGGGTCGGGGGTGTGGCCGGGGACCTGGCCGTCACTGTGGGATGCCTTTGTCTGGTTCGCCTGCCTTTCCCTGGGGTGGCCCTCTGGGGCCTGTTGATGCCGGGGCTTGCGCCGGGGGGGCGGCGTGCGGTGCTTCCCCTGGACTTCCCCTGGCGCCTCTGCACTCTTGGGGCGGGTTCGGCGGTCTCCGGGGGGCGGTGCCAGTGCTGCGGGTGGCCCGTGTGCCGCCGCGGGGGCTTGTGGTTGCTGCGCTGCGGTGGCTGCCGGGGCGCCGGGCCGACTGGTGTGTTGGGGCTTGATCATGCTTGCGGGTACTGTGGGCCTGGGTGGCGGGGTGGGGGGAGGGGACGTGTGCCCTGGGGCCGGGCCCTCTGGGGGGGTTATGCTCTGCCGGGCGCTTGGGCGTTTGTCGCCGCTGCTTTTTGTGTTCTGCTGGGCCGCTGTCTGTGTCCTCGCGTCCCCTGGTCTGTCTGCGGGCTTGTCGGGGGTAGGGCTCCGGTGTGCGGGTGGTGCGCTGTCGGCTCTGGTGGCATGTGGCTGGTCTGGCTTCTGGTGGCTGGTGGGGTCCGTCGGCTGGTTTGCTGCTGGTCTGCTGCTGGTCTCGCCTTCTCGACTCTGGTGGTTGGCCTCCCTGTGGCTTGGGGTGCGGTGCGGTGCAGTCCTCTCCGGGGTTTGCTGCCCCGCGGGTGTTGGTTGGTGCTGTGTGGTGGTTCGCCTGGCTGCTCGCCCGTTTTCCCGCCCGCGTGCTCATTTTCATGGTTTCCTCCTTGCTGACTCCTCTGTCTGCCTTGCTGGCGGCGTCCTACCGGCGGTCCGCGCTGTCCGCGCCTGGGTCCTGGATTGTATGTCTGGGAACCCGGCTCCGCTGCTCCTTGGGTTACCAACGGGAGATAGGGCGAGGCTTCCGGGTGTCGGACAGTCGACCACTGTGTATGCACGTGTGTGTGGGCGTGTGTGTGTGTGTGTGTGTGTGTGTGTGTGCACGCGCGCATGTGTGTGTCCGTGTGTGTGTGTGTGTGTGTATGCGTGCGTGCGTGTGTGTGTGTGTGTGCGCGCGTGGGTGAGTAGGAGTGTGTATGTGCGTGCGTAGGAGTGTGTATGTGCGTGCGTGTGTGTGTACTTTTATTTATTTATTTATTTTTGTTATTGATTTTTTTGGGGGGGGCATAGATGGGTTCCCTCCGTGGGGTCGGGTGCTGGGTGATACATCTCTGCCACCCGTGCATCCGCCGGGTGGGTGGAGGGTGTGCCTCCTGCATCCCTGGGCGGGGCGGCCCTGTGTCGGGGGTCGTGCGGGGGTTGGCCCAGGGTGGGCCGGGCTCCGCTCCCTGGGGGTGAGGGTGGCGGTGGTGGGGGATTGGCGCTTCCGGCGTGGACGGGCTCCTTTCTGGTTGTGGGGGCGTCTCTGGGCCTGCCGGTTTGTGGCCCCCGGTACTCGTCTGCCTTTGTGGGGTGTGATCTCTCGCTGGTCTCAGGGGTTGGCTGTCCTCCGGCCCGCCGGCACCGTGTCTTTGGCTGGGATTACCTCTCTGCGGCCCCTTGCTGGTCATCCTGGGTGGGAGGGCTCTCTGTCCTGGCTCTTGGGGCGCTGATCTTTGTGCTGCCTGCCCCTGTGGGCATGGTAGCCTTCTGGCGGCGGAGGCTCGGCCTGGCTATTTGGGGCGTGGCTCTCTGGGAGGTGGAGGGAGGCCCCTTTCCTTTCATGCATTCTCAGTGACAATTACACGCCTACACATTCTTGCACCTTTAAATATATGAAGTCTTCCCTACATACAGAGATACCTGTACATATGCACACTCACAGTACATACGTACTTCCCCACATTACTCACTGAGTTAACCAGGGTGTTATTATGTTGTTGGTTTTATTACAGCGACGGTGATATCAGCAGTATGACTATAGTTTTTTTTACAATGATGTGCATTACAGTAATTATCATTCTGTTCACTATCATAGTTCATCATTTCATGACTACTATTATGTGACTGATTCAATGCAGTATTGTCATTGTGATCACTATCATAGTTCATCATTTCATTACTACTATTATGTGTGATTGTCATTGACAGCGTTATCATTGTGGTTGTTGATATTGTTTTGTCCTTTGTCCTTATGTCCTTGTTCGTCACAGACATTTATTTGCTGATGTAGTTCTGTATGTTTCTGTTGTTCTATTCTTGTTGTCACAATTGTTGTTGTTGCTGCTGTTGTCCTTGTCTCTTGTCTCTTTTTCCTTGTCTCCCTCTTATCCCCGCACCCCCCATCCCCCTTGTTTTCTTTTCTCTTCTTCTCTGTCCCCTCCTACTCCGATCCGGTCGCTCCAAATTTGCTTAATAACAAGCAGCTAAGTCAAATAAATATTGTATAACAGGGGAAGTGTATATCACACTTCTCCCTGGCAGAGTAAATCTGTTGAGCACTTGACGGCATTTAGATCTACAATTCTATCTGCTATCTGCTAAGCAGTTAAAGTGTGGAATGAAGAAACTGATCAAGTACTTCAGGACTGCTTTGGCTGCACAAACTGGGATGTGTTTAAAACTGCAGCGGGGAGGGAAGATTGTACTGTTGATTTGGATGAATATGCTTCTGCTGTTACTGGCTACATTAGCACATGCATAGAGACTGTTACCACCACCAAGTATTACAGAAAATACCCTAACCAAAAACAGTGGATGAACTGTGATGTAAGGGCTAAGCTACGTGCTCGTTCGACTGCATTTGTCATGGGCACCGCTGATGACTACAAAAAGGCCAGATATGACCTGAGGAGGTCCATACGAGAGGCCAAAAGACAGTACAGACAGAAGCTGGAGGGCTGCTATTCCACCTCAGACCCCCGACGCATGTGGGCGGGGCTCCAGCACATCACAGGCTATCGACAGCGGAGTAGCGTAGCCACGTCCAGCCAAACCACACTTCCTGATGAGCTGAATGAGTTCTATGCCCGCTTTGACACCCAAACTCCTGATGAGCAGAAAGGGTGGCTGGACTTGGGGAGCACACAGGACTCACCTCTCATGGTGACATCAGCTGATGTGCGCAGGGTTCTGAACAAAACAAACCCACAAAAAGCAGCAGGCCCAGACAACATCTCAGGACGTGCACTTTGGGTTTGCTCATCAGAGCTAGCTGATGTGCTTGCTGACATATTTAACCTGTCGCTTGCACAAGCATCTGTACCGACCTGCTTTAAGTCCACCATTATAGTGCCCGTACCCAAGAAGAGCAACGTGACCTGCTTGAATGACTATCGCCCTATAGCACTCACTCCTATTGTTATGAAGTGCTTTGAAAGAATAGTCATGACCCACATCAAAAAGAGCATCCCGGCCACTGTGGACCCTCTACAGTCTGCATATCGCCAGAACCGGTCCACGGATGATGCAGTCAACACTGCCATCCACACAGCCCTTTCTCACCTACAGGGCCAGGACACATATGTCAGAATGCTATTTATAGACTATAGCTCTGCTTTTAATACAGTCAGCCCCCACAAACTCACAAATAAGCTCCTCACACTTGGCCTGTCACCCTCCCTCTGTAACTGGGTGTTTAACTTTCTAACAGGCAGGCCCCAGTCAGTCAGAGTCCACAATCGCACATCCAGCTCAAGAATTGTGAGCACTGGGACTCCACAGGGGTGTGTGCTGAGTCCGCTCCTCTACACGCTCTTCACCTACGATTGCGTGGCCTCCCAGAACAACACCAGCATCATTAAATTTGCGGATGACACTATAGTCATCGGCCTGATCACTGGTGGTGTTGAAACGTCATACAGAAGAGAGGTGGCGGACCTCATAGCTTGGTGTCGTGATAACAATCTCCTTCTCAATACAGATAAGACTAAAGAGATGATCATCGACCCAAGAACAAGGGAAAAGGAGCCGCATAGACCCCTGTTTATTGATGAGACTGAGGTGGAGAGGGTGAAAACCTTCAAGTTCCTTGGCACACACATCAGCGAGGACCTCACCTGGTCTCACAACACCCAACAAATTCTGAAGAAGTCCCAAAGGAGACTGTACTTCCTGAGAAGACTGAGGAAATTTGGCATGTCCACCACAATCCTGAGTTGCTTCTACAGATGCACTATGGAAAGTGTCCTTACCGCCTCCATCACTGTTTGGTACGGTAACTGTACAACACGTGATAGGAAGGCACTCCAGCGGGTGATCAAGACCTCACAGAACATTGTTGGGGCAGCCCTCCCCTCACTGCAAGACATTTATAAAACTAGAGTCCTACGAAGAACACACAACCTCATCAAGGACAGCACACATCCACAACACTCATTATTCACACTCCTACCGTCAGGCAGACGCTACAGGAGTTTGAAGTCCAGGACCACAAGGCTGGCAAACAGCTTTTACCCACAGGCCATCAGGCTTCTCAATGAAGCACTCACACACGCCACACGCCACACTCACACACACTCATAGCACTTTATTTATTTATTTCTTTATTTATTTATTTGTATTATTTATTTGTATTAATGTCTCTTCTGTTGTTGTTGCTTAATTTATTGGTATTTATGTTTCTTATGTTCTTATTCTTTTTCTTGTGTTTTCTTTCTTTTCTTGGGAGAATGAACAGAATAAGAATTTCATTGCATAGTATAACTGCTGTTTTACTGTGCACATGACAATAAAACTCTTGAATCTTGAATGTTGAAGAACTGGGCTTGATATGTTGAAACCATGGGTGTGGGTGTGCACCGACGTTAGCTAACTTGTTAGCTCGTAGCGGCGCCGGCACAGTCTCATTGTCTCTGTTGTCAGTCAACGTTTTTACTCACGCCGAGGGATCATCAACCACTCAACTCAACAACAAGCAACAATTCTTTAGCATTAACTAAGTGGTTACAACAACCTCATGACCTGGAAACGGACGTATACTAGGTAGGTAGGTAGGTAGGTAGGTAGGTAGGTATAGATAGATAGATAGATAGATAGATAGATAGATAGATAGATAGATAGATAGATAGATAGATAGATAGATAGATAGATAGATAGATAGATAGATAGATAGATAGATAGATAGATAGATAGATAGATAGATAGGTAGGTAGGTAGGTAGGTAGGTAGGTAGGTAGGTATAGATAGATAGATAGATAGATAGATAGATAGATAGATAGATAGATAGATACAGTAGATAGATAGATAGATAGATAGATAGATAGATAGATAGATAGATAGATAGATAGATAGATAGATAGATAGATAGACACGCTGAACTGGCAACTAAGGTTTAACCCTGAACCAAATGATTTGTAGTTCATGAATTCATTTGAAGAAAATAATGCTGTTAGTGTTGTAGAAGTGGCCTCATTGACCGTAGAAGCGCACCGTTAACGGCAGTAGTTGTGTTGTAACTGTTGACGCACAACCACGCAAACGTTTCTCAAGGGCCATGCAGGGGCAACTCCCTCCGCCCCCCCCTTTGCTGCCTGGAAACATACCTGCCAGTCAGAGCAAAGTGGGGTCAGATCCCAGAGGGCCCTGATGATAACGCATCCGTCAGACAAACAATCTCACTCATACTCTGCAAGGAGTGGGGGGGTTGATGGGAGCTATACATCCTCCAATATATCAAAACACAATTACGCGAAGCTGCAATTAGCGTGAGAAGAGAGCCTGCAATTATCTGCGACTGGAACTTCATCTGATGGGGAAGGATGGCCGCTTGTGGATAATAACGCTGCTGTTGATGCGGTCAGTGAGAAATAGCAAGCTGGCAGCAACACGTGCTTACTTTGTCGCCCTGACTCACATCTTGTTTGAGAGTTTACTAGTATTAGTCTATTTCTCCACATATGTAAATGAGTACAGCAGTTGAAAGGGCTTGATACATTGATACTATATACCAGGGGTGTCCAGACTATTTCTACTAAGGGCCGCATACTGAAAAATCAAAAGATGTGGGGGCTGCTTTTACATTTTTTTTTAAACCAACCCAAACAAAATATTATACAGTATATATAAATATATATATATATATAGACAGTCAAACTTGTCTATAGCGGCCACTAGAGGGAGTCTGCAAAAGTGGCCGCTATAGACAGGTGGCCTCTATAGACAGGTTGGCGTCCAGTTTGAATGTTGACCAGTAGAGGATTAAAAAAAGGGGGCGGGGGGGAATAATAATAATATTGACCAGTAGAGGGCACTGTGGGACTGTGGATAAAAGTTGTACAGCACTACTAGGCTTATTATCCACGAACCACAGAACAAAGCTGTGCTATTAATGTCTTACGCTTGTTTTTAATATTTTACTTTTTATACGGCAGAGTGTCATTACAGCTTTAGTTCATCAGGAAGTGACGGGAAGTGACGGTGGGCGTCCCGAGCAGGAGAGCTAGGCTCAGTGCTAGCTGTGAGTTTGGAGAGAGTCGGGAAGTGTGTTTATGTTGGCGTGGATGTAAAGTCCTGCAGTGTTCTCCGCTGTTAATAAAGCCATTAAAGTGCATCGGCGACGTGAGTCTCTCCTTCCCCACAACAAGCGGCATTACAGTATTGACCAGTGCACACCAGGAAATAAACGGTGTCATTTCTTACAGGCATTGGCTGGACAGCTATGTAGTGGGGCTTGTTTAACCTTTGCCTTGTGGGCAAGCAGGAAGGAGAGACGATGCTGAGAGATGTGTGTGTGTTCTGAGCTGCTGTCTGGTGGCCGCGTTCAATAAATAAAGTTGGCAGAAGCAACAGGAGAAGTTTCCTTCTTTGCTTCGGAGCTGAATAACACTGACAAGTTAACAGACTAGTAGCGAACGGAAAAGATTTGTGTCGAATACAGAAGATGAGGACTTTGATGGATTTGTGGATGAGGATTGATGAAAAATAACGTGAGTACATTCTAAAATACTTCAATTAAGTACAACCCAACTCAGTTTTGCTCCCGCTGCCGCATGCATGCTAGCGTATGTCTTTTTTTTTTTATTGTAGCGTCGCTGGGAGCACGTCCTGTTCCCAGCCCACTTTGCGGTAATGTTTTGGTGCAAATGCTCTTAAAGTTACATGTTTGACCAGGAAATAGCAAGCTCAAAAGAAGACTGCTTTTTTATGTGGAACAACTGACAGTTTGTGTGGATCTTGTGAATGATTGTGACTGAGCTAGGACTCAGTAATTAAAGTCTACACACGACGGCTTCATTGATTGAAAAACCAAACTTTTTCGTGCATGAAGCTTCTACTTGAGTTGGTAATTTGGCCGCTATATGCGGTCAGATATTGACCAAGGAAGACAAAATGGGTGGCCGCTGGCCGCGTTGGACAGGTGACTGGTATACACAGGGTCTATAACATGTACATTTGCTGCGGGGGATTTTTCAGTGACCGCTATAGGCAGGTGGCCGTTCTATAAAGGTGGCCGCTAAGACAGGTTTGACTGTATATGTACAGTATATATGTGTGTGTGTGTGTATATATATATATATATATATATATATATATATATATATATATATATATATAATATTTTGTTTGAGTTGGTTTAAAAAAAATGTAAAAGCAGCCCCCACATCTTTTGATTTTTCAGTATTAGTAGAAATAGTTTGGACATACAGTCAAACCTGTCTTAGCGGCCACCTAATAATATATATATATATATATATATATATATATATATATATATATATATATATATATACACATATAAAATATATTTATTCATTTTTATCAGTGACAAATGTTATTATTATTATAATCTACGTACGTATTATATTATTTTTTTATTTTCAGAAATATTAAAGTTTTACTTGTACATTTTTTTCCCTCATACTAATATGACTTATTCTCATAACGTTATAGCATTTACCCAACCTAATTTTCCTAGAATTTCAACTTCATTCTTTGTTTGGCTTGTTTCTTATAATCCACATTTTTTTCCTATCATCTTTCAACTATTTTCTCTGTTGATATAATTACTTTACTCCCTTAATATTTTGTCTTTATTCTTGTACAATTACTGTTTTTTTTCCATGTTTGCTGTTGTTTTTTAAATTGTATTGTTTAATTGTATTTTTACAATATGCTGAGGGCCAATAAAAAAGCAGTCACTCACTTTGGACACCGCTGCTATATACAGTACTGTATATCTATTCACAATACCCATATGTGTATATGTGATGGTTTCATTTGACTGTCAGATACATCTACTTTGTCTATTCATAAGTATCCATATAATCCTGCATATGCCACACGTGTATATTCATACTTAGCCACATACAGTATGTACACTACAGTACAGTACTTCACGATAGAACTCATATCTCTTCATAATGCCCATTTACAGTACACTAAGTCCCCTACTAACGAACATCCGACGTGCGAACACTCGTAGATACGAACACAAGCCGACTGGTCTATTTTTTTAATGATTTTTTTAGAAAATTGCCATATTTTTTTGAAATACAAAGGCGCTGTTTTTGTATTGCGCGCCATTCCGCCGCTACAAATGGTGGGTGATCACGTGATCTTTCTCAGTTCGTCTGCACTTGTCGCTGATAACATCTCGGAGCACGCTGTTTGTACCCCATTTGATACTTTACAGAGGCGTTTGTTATCCGTTATCATGGCTGATAAAGCGAGTGCAAGTGCTCGTAGTAGTGGCAGGAAACCTCTAGCAATTTCTATGGAAACGAAGGTGGCCATCATCAGGAAGTTGGACGGTGGCGAGAAAATGGCTAATGTAGCGCGTGCTAATGGAATGAATCGCTCAACCATAGGAACAATTTACAAAGGCAAGGTTGGAATTATGAAACATGTGAAGACTTCTGTACCAATGGCATCCACTATCAGTACAAAGAGGAGTCTAACGACGACGAAGATTTGTCCTTTCTTCAATAATTCCTCCTCCTGCTCCACCACTACCACCGACGACGTATGCTGGACCACTCCTCTTCAAAGGTAAATAACATTTATCATTACGTATTATTATATCACTTTTATTATTGTTTTTTTCATGAATTATCCTGGTTTAATATTACTACTGCATCCAAACGCATATTTACATACATACACATATACTGTATATGTATACACGTACATGTAGTACCTATATCATTGCTAATATTACCTTTTACCCTACTTAAGAACAATTCAACCGGAACTCATCAATTTGTCTGGAACCAATTGTGTTCGTTAGTCGGGGACTCAGTGTAAATGTATTTGTACATACATATAAATACTGGTCTGCCAGAGAATAAGAACACGTAGCGGGAGGGATCTGTGTTGCCAACAGCGAGTGATCAGACCCCTCTTGATACAGTCATCCTTTGTTTATTGCGGTTAATTCCAGACCGTGATAAGTGAATTTGTGCGAAGTAGGTTTCCTTATTTCTAAACGTAATTTTTTTGGAGTTAGGGCATAGGAAAACAAATTTGTTTTTTAACGTTATGAGAGGCCTCTCGACATGAAATAACGCCCTTATAGTCACCTTTACACTTGTATTACCCAATGTGCTTCGATCGATCGGCCTCCGATCAGTATCGGACGATTTCCATGAAAAAGCACGGAATCAATACTTACTTAGCGCCGATCAGCTCTGCCCCCATTGCAGCATCCAGCCTAGAGCGACCATCTCCCGCCCACTTTCCCTGCACAAAGCTAAAGTAAGCATGGCTGGCGTGTGGGACTTACCTGTCGTTGTGAGAGTGATGCAAGTTTTGCACCCTGCGAAACATGCCACGGAAAATGTCTGGCCGGGGTGGCGTGTTGCGTGGCATTTGCGGTGCAGGCACTTGGCAGGGCGTGGTGATGTGCTCATCGGGCGGCAGCTAATGTAGCGCCCGTGAAACCCACCGCCAACGTGCAGCAAACCACGCTCACGGGTGGCGAAGAGCGGCTGTGACTTGCCACACCGGCGAGCGACGCACCACATCCAGAGCGAATCGTACAAGTCTCCCAGATTAGATTGACTGTCAGATGTGGAGGGAATTTGGGGATATCAAAGTAGTTCAGAGGAGGACTTTCTTCAGTGCAGCTAGCAAGCATTCTGACCCCCACAGAGAAAGAGAAAGTACTCCGAATCTCAACTCCTTATGTGGGTGAAAGACACCTGTCACACATTTCCATTCAAACCTCTCCATTAGGCAAGACCAAAGAGCCAACAAAGGACCTCAGGGACCATCTTGCAGACTACAAGACCACCAACAAGAACCTTGGTGACAACCAGACTTCTATTGGTGCCATCATTCATGAATGGAAGAAATGCAAGATGACACGATGGAGCAGCCTGGAATGACAAGGGAGGAGCTGGTTGATGATGTCAAGAGAGTTGGGAGCACAGTCAACACAAGGCACTTATTTCACTCAATCCATTTTTTTTTTGTTGCAAGAAACTTGAAAGTCTCTGCAAGTGGATGAACTTACAACATCATTATTTGAACACCAAGTGATTTGTGTTTCACCACTGCAGGCTTCAGTGAAGATAAGATTCTGACCAAGGTCGTTTTGCTAAAGAGAGCATCATTTTAACTTGTGTGTCTGTGGCTGTATTTCTCGTATTTACTCTCCTGCCGCCGCCGCCACCGCCTCCATGCGGGCCTGCGAGGCGCTATCAAACATCGGGAACGATGGCGGCAAGATTTTAAGCTGCAAGGTTTTATTTGAGGAAGAATACCTTCTGTTGGTGGGATTTGCCGCCATTTCATTTCAATCCATCTGTTTTTAAGGTGAAAGCGGTGGAAGGCGAGGGGGAGGAAATAAAACAAACAAGAGGGAGGAGAGGGGAGGTGGAAAAAAAAGACGATGGAGAAGAAGAAGAAGAAGACGCGGCGGCAGCTATTGAAGAGCGAGCATGTTTGTGCGTGGCATTGTGCTTGATGCAATGTAGGTCAGTGTTCTGCACAGAGCCAGATAAGACAGCAGGAACAAGTGTTGAACGCACTTACAAGCAAATATCTGTCAAAATAGCAATTGACAGATCTACAAGAGCCCTCTCTCCCTCTGCCTCGCGCTGCTTCTTTTTTGTTGTTGGTGTTTTTTTGGCCCGGGAAGTGCTTCTTTCCTCCATCATTAGCATTTTAGCAAAAGGGGCCAGATTTGGGCCTATCTGCCTCTACTCACTGCCGCGGCGTCGGCCTGGCCCGGCTTGTTATCTGTGCACTACAGAGGTGCAGCTGTTTCGCAAATGGATTTGCAGATTTTTAAAGGCAGATGGGGGGGGGGCAATCAGGTATTCACACCAAGCCTCCCCAAACTGGCATCTTCAACCCACATGTGTGTGCGTGTGTGCGTGTGTGCGTGTGCGTGTGCGCTCACATACTGTACGTGTACGTTCACTTACAAAGAACACAAAAAGTAAGAAAGTAGGCATATCATCCCTTTTTTGCCCCTCTCCTTTATTCATTTTCCAGAGCCCCAGGGGGTCTTCTCGTCTCCCCCGAGTGAGCGGGTGCCATCACCACGCTGGTCCGACCGGGGCGAGCTGGGAATGTGTGCTGCGCTGCTGTGTTCATCGCAACTGCTGGCAAGTACACCGCTTTTGTCTAGCACATACACACACACACACACACACACACACACACACGTGGAGGAATTCTGGCGTCACTCGATGACCCCCATGGGAGATGAGAACGGGCCTGGAGCCATGAGTGCCATTGAGGGTGGTTGGCTTTGCTAAAGTGGGCCTTTTTCTTTTACTGCATGTGTGTTGTCACACACACGCACACAACATGCTGAATATGTGCATGTGCACACACACACACACGCACACACACCGACACACACACAGGCCACAGTGTCTTCAATTTTTGGGGAATTGTGAAATAATTGTAATATTTATTGAAGTCATATGCCATATTTTCAGTATGTTTTGATATTGTTTGATCTTGTTCATTTTGGCTATCCAAATGAATGTACTGTACATACAGATATCATTTATTGAGTCATATTTGGTTATTATCTTGCCCAGCCTACAGAATGATGTTTAAAAACTGCAGGCTGGCTGGAAATTGAACCTAAAGTGTGACATAGATTTAAAAATACAAAATGTATGTGATTTTTCATTTTTCTTAAACGAAAGACAACAATGATTAAGAATGATTTTCTATTTTTATTCTATTTATGCTTTCAATAAATGTGGGATTTCACCTTCTCTTTGTTTCTTTGGAGTCTGATGTACAGCAGGGGTCTCACCCTCAATTTACCCGGGTGCCACTGGAGCGACAGTCTGAGTGGGGAATGTCAGGATACATCACGATACCACACACCGATACTTGACTCACAATAACAATAATATCTTGATACGTTGATAGGGTGAAGCAAATAAATAAAGAAATATAGTTCATAGTTCATAATATTCATAGTTTATATTTTGCTGCATTCAGCTGGGATAGGCTCCAGCTTGCCCGTGACCCTAATGAAGACGAGCGCGATCTAAAATGGATGGAATTTTTTTTCAAATGTTTTGAAGTGACCCACTCACTCTTAGTTCAGTGTAGGCTTACACTTACAGTACGTGTGCGTCCTGCCAGTAACAGTGGCTGGTCTCACACCTCGCAGGCCGCATCACGGTAATCTTTGAAGGCAAGTTGCGGGCCGCAAAATGTGACTCGGCGGGCCGCAAATGGTCCGCGGGGCGCGAGGTTGAGACCCCTGATATACAGTATCCCTGCTTCATTTGTGATCGTTGAATAACAATGTACGGTGAATGTTGCAGCATGTGTAACGTCCCCTGTCAGTGACATCATGCATGTGCTGTAAATGATTCATGTTGTCACTTACACACTCATCCATTCTACTTAAAACTCATTCACACACACATATGTATACTTACAGTTTGTATCATCCAATGAATGAATGAGCCAAAGATAGGCTGGGAAATAAAAAGTTAAAACATTTAGAAAACATTTGATTTTGTCCAATTTTATCCTTAAACAAAAGCCAAAGACAGGTTTGGAAATGTTGTAAAAACAAAATTAAAATTTGAAATCGTGTGATTCTATCCATTTTTATTCTTAAAAAAAAGAAAGAAAGAAAGAAAGAAGCCAAAGATAGTTGAGAAAATGTAGTTTAAAGAAAAAACAACAAAAAACAATGTTGAAATCATGTGATTTTATTCAATTGTATTCTTAAAAAAAAATAAACAAACCTAAGATAGCTTAGAAATTATGGTATTAGATTCTGGCAAAAATAAACATGCTAAAATAGAATCAAAATATATGATTTTGGCCAATTTTATTCTTTAAAAAAAGGAAGAAACCTCAGATACTGTAGTTTAGGAAATATGGTAAAAACAAATATTGAAATCATACGATCTTGTCCAATTTATTCTTAAAAAAGGAAGGAACCACAGATAGTTTAGGAAATATGGCAAAATTGAACTCATATGGTTTTATCCAATTTCATTCTAAAACAAACAAAACAGCAATGATAGGTTAAAAATATGGTTAAAATGATTGGAATCATATATGATTTTGTCCAATTTTATTCATAAAAAAAAGAAAAAAGGCAGAGATAGTTTAGGAAATATGGCAAAAAAATATTTAAATTGTATGATTTTATTCTAAAAAGAAAAAAAGAAAAGAAAAGAAACAAGCCAAAGATAAGTTAGGTTCTAATTTGATAAAAAAATAACATGGATGTTGATTTCTTCTAACTTGTTTGCTGACAAGAATCCTATTTAACTTTAGATTGCTGACAAATAGAGCACATGTGAGCTCATTTGCATATGGTGGAGCCATGAGTGCTTTCAGATGACTCCCATCAGGCTTTGCTGCCGCTGAGAGGTGCACCTTTGACCTTCGGCTCCTGCCGTCAAAAGGTAACGACACTCTGCAATCACAGATGACGACTTTGCCAGCTCATGTCAAGTTATTTATTTGCTGCTGAGTGGGCCTCATTGTGCCGCTCCAACAAAGACTTCCATTCAAACGCCAGCGCAGAGGTGTGCAGGTGTTCTCTTAATATTATTCATCTTCTCCACGCACACATTTTGTATCCTGCCCATCCACGAGCGTGGGCGGACGAGCGCACAATTAAAGTATTGTGAAGACAATTTGGGAGCTGATAAAAGTTTGCTTGGCGTAATGTCGCCACGGTGCTCGACTAGAATTCTTATTAAACCGTTTAACCTGGAAATGTCTGCAACCAGCTATCCAAAATGGCTGCTGGTTGTTGGCATTAGCGGACGAGTGACGGTGAGCCACGCTCGCTATCAGTGGGCCTGCTGCTTCTGGAGCCTAACAAGTGTCTGCTCAGTGCTTCTCAATGAGGAGATGTCTCAGAGCCACAGACCCCTCCCTTAAAGTGGAGTAGGCGTGATAAGAAGAGGCAAGAATGGAGGGGGGTGCATCAACACACACAAGCACAAATGCCCGCCCATCCCCCCCACCCCCCGCACTCTGTGATCGCTCTTGTTTGCTCTGCTGGGGATCAGAAGAAGGCGCTCTCGTGTGCTATAATGACTTTCCAGAGAAACAATAAGAAATAAATACCTTGGAGCTCCTCTATTAGTCAACACTTAAACACCCCCACCCCACCATTCCCAGTTCCCCCCCCCGCCCCACCAACACTTCTTCCTGACTCTCTTAACGAGCCTCTCGTCAACGCGGTATCCGCTCATTCCACCGGGGGGAGCTGTGAGATGGAGGCGGCCGTGATGTTGGAAGTGTTGAACACTCCACATGGAAGAGCTGCTTCCTGTCTGTTGGGGGGGCTGATGTATGTACAGTACTTGAACAGACAAACATGATGTATGTGCAGTACGTGAATGGAAAAACATGATGTATGTACAATACTTGAACAGACAAACATGATGTATGTGCAGTACGTGAATGGAAAAACATGATGTATGTACAGTACTTGAACAGACAAACATGATGTATGTGCAGTACGTGAATGGAAAAACATGATGTATGTACAGTACTTGAACAGACAAACATGATGTATGTGCAGTACGTGAATGGAAAAACATGATGTATGTACAATACTTGAACAGACAAACATGATGTATGTGCAGTACGTGAATGGAAAAACATGATGTATGTACAATACTTGAACAGACAAACATGATGTATGTGCAGTACGTGAATGGAAAAACATGATGTATGTACAGTACTTGAACAGACAAACATGATGTATGTGCAGTACGTGAATGGAAAAACATGATGTATGTACAATACTTGAACAGACAAACATGATGTATGTGCAGTACGTGAATGGAAAAACATGATGTATGTACAGTACTTGAACAGACAAACATGATGTATGTGCAGTACGTGAATGGAAAAACAGGATGTATGTACAATACTTGAACAGACAAACATAATGTATGTGCAGTACGTGAATGGAAAAACATGATGTACTGTATGTACAATACTTGAACAGACAAACATGATGTATGTGCAGTACGTGAATGGAAAAACATGATGTACATCATGTAGTACGTGAATGGAAAAACATGATGTATGTACAATACTTGAACAGACAAACATGATGTATGTGCAGTACGTGAATGGAAAAACATGATGTATGTACAATACTTGAACAGACAAACATGATGTATGTGCAGTACGTGAATGGAAAAACATGATGTATGTACAATACCTGAACAGACAAACATGATGTATGTGCAGTACGTGAACGGAAAAACATGATGTATGTACAATACTTGAACAAACAAACATGATGTATGTGCAGTACGTGAATGGAAAAACAGGATGTATGTACAATACTTGAACAGACAAACATGATGTATGTGCAGTACGTGAATGGAAAAACATGATGTATGTACAATACTTGAACAGACAAACATGATGTATGTGCAGTACGTGAATGGAAAAACAGGATGTATGTACAATACTTGAACAGACAAACATGATGTATGTGCAGTACGTGAATGGAAAAACAGGATGTATGTACAATACTTGAACAGACAAACATGATGTATGTGCAGTACGTGAATGGAAAAACATGATGTATGTTCAATACTTGAACAGACAAACATGATGTATGTGCAGTACGTGAATGGAAAAACATGATGTATGTACAGTACTTGAACAGACAAACATGATGTATGTGCAGTACGTGAATGGAAAAACAGGATGTATGTACAATACTTGAACAGACAAACATGATGTATGTGCAGTACGTGAATGGACAAATGCGATGTTTCCCAAGGTCCTCGCGTTTATTGTCTGGCACACTTGACACATCTTTAACTTCCAGTCTTATCAAGTACAACCTCACGCCCAACCCCCACGTCCGGGACACCACCCCCCCATCCTGCTGTAGATGCGATGACATCAGCATGGCGGGAATCTGCAGGTTCACGCCAGCTAAATGAAGATGAACAATTGGAGAATGTTTCCAGTTGGAAGAAGGTTGATTAGGAGGCTGAGAGTCCGGGAGGAGCTTCCCCCCCCAGCCCTCTCCTCACCCACCCACTATTTATCCTCATATCCGGGTGCCCACCCCCACTCCCTCCTGCAGGGCTCCTCGCAGGGCTTTGCAAGAAGCAGCTTGCACACGACGCTGCCAAAAGAATTTATTAGAGCAAATGGTGTTGTAAGCCCCATGGAAGGCGCACCTTATGTGGAGATTTAGAAGATATTAGGAGGACGGCGCAGGCGGGAGCCCAGGTGCGCCGACTAATAGCCATTGTCTTTATTGTGTGTGTTTGTGTGTGTGTGTTTACATGTGGCCCAGTCTGTTAGCAGATAAGCCTGCAGGGAAGTCGCTCAGCAGTCTGATGAGGAACTTGAACACACCAACATCAACGTCATGCGGAAGGAGAAAACCTACATTTACTTAAATCAAACACGGAATAGAGAGTACTGCCTCCAGGAAGTAACAAATGCAGATCGAAAAATGATGCCAAATAAGCAAACTTACACTGAATGACAACAATGACACAACATCCTGCATCGTTGATACATTTGTTTAGAAGTGTGAATGTGCTAAGAAAGAATACGTTAAACTGGGCTGGAAATCCAGATAAATATTTGTCATTCGCATCAAACAAACCAGGAAGTAGCCTGCTAGCTAGCATACAAACATCTATACACAAAGAAGCAACAATTTGTATTCTTGAAGTAGCCCTCGCTGAATCTAAAATGGTACGCTCCCATTACCCTCCATGTGTCATATATGTAATATGCATGTTCTGATAAGCGTTATTGAGTTGGGCTTTATGTTGGTGACCACACCTGACCAACCTGAAACTTCCGTATTTTACCCTCTTTTACCCTAAATAGTTTCCAGAAACGACCCATATTTTAACTTAAAAATCTTTTATTTTCCCTTAATTTTCAGAAAATGTCCCTCATTTGTAAATGTGAATTTATTATTATTATTATTATTATTATTATTATTATTATTATTATTATTGCATGTTTGTGCTTATCTACCACAGA
Source organism: Dunckerocampus dactyliophorus (assembly GCF_027744805.1). NCBI lineage: Eukaryota > Metazoa > Chordata > Actinopteri > Syngnathiformes > Syngnathidae > Dunckerocampus > Dunckerocampus dactyliophorus. The sequence goes on along the minus strand of NC_072825.1, from coordinate 32,003,469 downwards.
GATATTCAGAGATAGATAGATAGATAGATAGATAGATAGATAGATAGATAGATAGATAGATAGATAGATAGATAGATAGATAGATAGATAGATAGATAGATAGATAGATAGATAGATAGATAGATAGATAGATAGATAATTCATCACAAATTAAAACAACCAAGGCAAGACCTGAGAGATAAGTAAAATCAGAAAAGAGAATAATAATAAATAAATAAATATGGAATCACGCCAAATTTGGAGTGCAATAATGCATACCTTATCGTAATAATAATACATAATAACAATAATAATACATAAAGTTAAAGTTAATAAGTCCAGTCCTGTGTGTGTTTTATGGCTCCACCTCTGTTGTGTTGAAAAGCCGCATGGCGTGGGGGAGGAATGATCTGCTCAGTCTTTGGGTGGAGCAGGATAGTGATAGTAATCTGCCACTGAAACTGCTCTTTATTGGGAGAGGATGCTGTGTAAAGCACTTAATGTGCACTTCCAGGAATGCCTAGCACACTGTCACTTCCATATTACGTTTATTATCATTCATGTAGCAATGCCATAGTTGGAGAAATCTCGTCACATTTTAATCTCACGAGATCTCGTCACATGAGATCACATGACACTCCTATTTAGCAGAGAAGGGGACCGGGGCTCCAAACTGGAACGATGAATATTACACTTCACCAGTAAGGAACTTTACTAAAAATAAAATCATCATTATCACTCTTCAAACTCTTTTTCTGTGTCTCGTTTTAACCGATGAACCCAACTGTGACCTTAAACCCGAGGCACGCACCGAACCGTGATTACGCTGTACAGGTACGCTCCTCGTGGTGACTGACGGACAGATGCGTCCTAACCATTTATTGAGTTATTTTTGCGGTATTTGCACACGGGAATGCGCGCCGGTGTCAGGCTGGAGTTGTTTTGGTGCTTAAAAAGCGTATTAAGCGTAGCGTGGTGACAGCACCTTCCCCGCATTATGCGCCGCAATTATTCCATGAGCAACACCTGCAAAACAAATTTGGCATTCAAATTTGCAAAGGCTGATCAAACAACGCCGAAACACTGTCATTATTTCCCGCTCGCATACAGCGGCGAGGGAGGGGGAGGAGGAGGAGCAGGAAAGTGTTTTTTTGGATGCAGCGAATTAACGATTCAGCTGGAAGCAAACTTCATTTTATAGGTTTCATTCACCTCATTTCCCAAAGTGTATTTAACAAAAACAACAGCGAAAATTGGTTTGGATCCACAGAATCTCACCTGCCAGGAAAAACAATCATCATTTTGCCGGGAAGAAGAACTTCCCAGGAAAGGAAGGAAGGAAGGAAGGAAAGGAAGGGCACCACATCTGGCTGAGAACGGACGAAGACAAATCAGAGCTAATGAAGCGGGCCTCCTCGGGTGTAATTCAGTAATAGCTGCAATCAGAACGCATGAATAAAGATGGCCGCCGTCACCTGCCATCATGCTGGCGGTCAACATTCCGAAACTCCATCACCTTATCAGCCAGCGCACGCTGTCTTTCAATCCCAGCGCCATGAAGCATCAGGAGGAGGAAGAAATGCGTTACGGCCCCGGCGCCGCTCCCCAAAGCCGCAGATTTGCGCCCATTAGTCACACGATTTAGCAAGAAGGTGGCGGCAAAGTGCATTGACGGGATTACACTTCTATCCCTTCCTGCCTTCCTTTCAGCACCCAAACAAGACGGCTGATTTCCGAGATGCCAGGAGGTTCCCGCCGAAGAAAGGCGCAGGGGAACTATTGTACGCCTTTCCTAAAACGGCATTAAGGCGCTTAATCTGCCATTAATATTTTAATGATAGAAAATAGGCGGGACAAGTCTGAAGTTTGACGCTCGGCGGGAGCGTTTGTTTACATGCGGGCGGATGAATGGCGAACACGGCGGGTCCAGATTACACGGCGCCGCTAGGCTGCGATTACACCAGCGGGGATTTGAATAATCTCACTTTAGCGAGTCGCAGATATTTTGTAATTGTAGATTAGGTTTAATTGGGACACTGGTAATCGTGGATTAAAGCAGAGGTTCACGTTTGACTTGTTTGAGTCTCTGCTTGACATATACTGTATATATGTCAATTTGATATATACTGTATATATATCCACATGACATATACTGTATATATATCCATATGTCATATACTGTATAAATATCCATTTGACATATACTGTATAAATATCCATATGACATATACTGTATATATGTCAATTTGAAATATACTGTATAAATATCCATTTGACATATACTGTATATATATATCCATATGACATATACTGTATATATATCCATATGTCATATACTGTATACAGACCCTTTCCAAAAAATTAGAATGTCATGGAAGCTCATAAAACCCACGAAAACAGGAATTCAAAAAATTAGAATACTGTGAAGAAATCACCATTTACTTCTCAGTTTTTGCAGGAAAAAAAGAAAGAAATTAGGATCACATCAAATCAATCAAAATATGGTACTTTCAAAACGATATGTCAATCTTCAATACTTGGTCGGGAATCCCTTTGCCTTAATCACTGCCTCGATGCCACGTGGCATTGAAGCAATCAGCCTGTGGCATTGCCTGGGAGTTATGGAAGCCCAGATTTCCTTGATGCTTGCTGTCAGCTCTTCTTTGTTGTTGGGTCTGGTGCCCCTCATTTTCCTCTTGAGAATACCCCATAGATTCTCAATGGGGTTTAGGTCCGCTGAGTTGGCTGGCCAGTCAAGCACTGTAATGGCATGGGCATCAAACCAGGTTTTGGTGCTTCTGGCGGTATGGGCAGGGGCCAGGTCCTGCTGGAAGATGAAATTTGCATCTCCATACAGATCCTCAGCAGAAGGAATCATGAAGTCCTCTAAAACATTCTGGTAGACTGTTGCGGTGACCTTGGATTTAAGAAAGCAGAGTTTACCAACACCTGCACCGGACATTGCACCCCAAATCATGACGGACTGTGGATATTTCACACTGGACCTCAGGCAGCTTGGGTTCTGTTCCTCACCCGTCTTCCTCCAAACCCTTGGACCTTGATTCCCAAATGAAAGGCACACTTTACTTTCATCGGAAAAGAGGACCTTGGACCACTGGCCAACAGTCCAGTCCTTCTTCTCCTTGGCCCAGTGGAGACGCTTCCTACGTTGGCTCAGGTTCACAAGTGGCTTGACCCGAGGAACCCGACAGTTGTAGCCCATCTCCCGGATGCGTCTGAATGTGGTGGTTTTTGAAGCTGTGACTCCCGCCTCATTCCACTCTTTCTGGATCTCTGCCAGATTCTTGAATCTTCCCTGTTTGATAATCCGCTGAAGCCCACGGTCATCTCTTTTGCTGGTGCATCTTCTCCTGCCACATTTTGCCCTTCCTCTAGACTTTCCATTGATATGCTTGGACACAGCACTCTGTGAACAACCAGCCTCCTTAGCTATGAACTTTTGTGGCTTACCCGTCCTATGGAGGGTATCAATGATGGTCTTCTGGCCAGTTGTCATGTCTGCAGTCTTCCCCATATTGAACCCAACTGAGACAATTGAACCAAACTGAAGCAATTTAATGACACCTGGGGAAGCCTGTGCAGGTGATTTGACTTTAGTAGATGATTAGTGTGTGACACTCAGTTTAAAACATTCATGCCCTGCAAAATTTGGGCTGATTTCTTCACAGTATTCTAAATTTTAGAATTCCTGTTTTCATGGGTTTAATGAGCTGGAAGCCCAAATTATGTAAAAATAAACAAATAAATACTTGAAATCGTTTAAATTGTGGGCCCTGAATCTATAATCTATGAAAGTTTAACTTTTTGAATGGAATTATGGAAATTAAACAACTTTTCCATGACATTCTAATTTTTTGGAAAGGGTCTGTATATATCCATATGACATTTACTGTATATACATCTATTTGACATATACTGTATATATATATCCATATGACATATAGTGTGTGTATATATATATATATATATATATATATATATATATATATATATATAGTCAAGTTTGACCGTCATATATACAGTCAAACTTGTCTATAGCGGCCACTAAAGGGAGTCTGCAAAAGTGGCCGCTAGCGACAGGTTGGCATCTAGTTTGAATGTTGACCAGTAGAGGGAAAAATAATAATAACAATAATGTTGACCAGTAGAGGGCACTGCGGACTGCTGATAAAAGTTGTACAGCACTACTAGGCTTGTTATTATCATGGTTCATGGTTTTAATCCTGAACATGCATGAGTCAAACAGTAGCACATCACATAGTACAATTCACAATTTTGCATGTCCAAAAAGGAGTAGGAAGAAGCAAAGCTTATTTAATCCTACCCCTCATCAGTTTCACATCAGTTGCAATACATTTATTCACCTCTTGTTCTTCCAAGTGTACTTTGTAGGTCTACATGACAATGTAGTGCAATCATAGCCAAGGTTTTTACTTACTAAAAGGAAGCTAGAGGCTTAATAATAACTGATAGAATATATCCACCACCCACAGAACAAAGCTGTGCTAGTAATGTCTTACGCTTGTTTTTAATATTTGACTTTTCATACGGCAGAGTGTCATTACAGCTTTAGTTCATCAGGAAGTGACGGGAAGTGACGGTGGGCGTCCCGAGCAGGAGAGCTAGGCTCAGTGCTAGCTGTGAGTTTGGAGAGAGTTGGGAAGTGTGTTTATGTTGGCGTGGATGTAAAGTCCTGCAGTGTTCTCCGCTGTTAATAAAGCCATTAAAGTGCATCGGCGACGTGAGTCTCTCCTTCCCCACAACAAGCGGCATTACAGTATTGACCAGTGCACACCAGGAAATAAACGCTGTCATTTCTTACAGGCATTGGCTGGACAGCTATGTAGTGGGGCTTGTTTAACCTTTGCCTTGTGGGCAAGCAGGAAGGAGAGACGATGCTGAGAGATGTGTGTGTGTTCTGAGCTGCTGTCTGGTGGCCGCGTTCAATAAATAAAGTTGGCAGAAGCAACAGGAGAAGTTTCCTTCTTTGCTTCGGAGCTGAATAACACTGACAAGTTAACAGACGGAAAAGTTAGCGGACGGAAAAGAAGACGGCTTTGTTTGTGTCGAATACAGAAGATGAGGACTTTGATGGATTTGTGGATGAGGATTGATGAAAAATAACGTGAGTACATTCTAAAATACTTCAATTAAGTACAACCCAACTCAGTTTTGCTCCCGCTGCCGCATGCATGCTAGCGTATGTTTTTTTTTTTATTGTAGCGTCGCTGGGAGCACGTCCTGTTCCCAGCCTACTTTGCGGTAATGTTTTGGTGCAAATGCTCTTAAAGTTACATGTTTGACCAGGAAATAGCAAGCTCAAAAGAAGATGGCTTTTTTATGTGGAACAGCTGACAGTTTGTGTGGATCTTGTGAATGATTGTGACTGAGCTAGGACTCAGTAATTAAAGTCTACACACGACGGCTTCATTGATTGAAAAACTAAACTTTTTCGTGCATGAAGCTTCTACTTGAGTCGGTAATTTGGCCGCTATATGCGGACAGATATTGACCAAGGGAGACAAAATGGGTGGCTGCTGGCCACGTTGGACAGGTGACTGCTATACACAGGGTCTATAACATGTACATTTGCTGGGGGGGATTTTTCAGTGGTTGCTATAGGCAGGTGGCCGTTCTATGAAAGGTGGCCGCTAAGACAGGTTTGACTGTACCTATATATATATACAACTTTTAAAAATGAGCATTTAAATCTTTAACGTGACGTCTTGACACTGCATTATCTGGAAATTGTATTGTATTACCGCTGCTCAGATATTGAATTGAATTGTGAATTATTGAACGATATCAGCTACTTTGATTACCTGCAAACTTTGAAAGTGTGAAATACTCATCATTAGTATTTAGCGTAGTAGTTTCAAAGTTTACTGGTTTGATTTTATATACCATATACTGTATGTAACTTGCATCCTGCACCCACGATATATGTTACATGTACAATGTACACAAATACTCATAGATATACACACTTTGACACTTGGTCATAAAAGTATCTCGCAGGCTGAAGAAGCGTGAGGACCCCCGCTCTAGACGGACCAAATCAACATGACCCAAACATAAGCAGTTAGTGGTTTGGTCCCAAACATATCAGAAAAGAAGCAAAACGATGTCCATCACTGTTGTCCAAAGTCCAAAAACCACAAAGATAATAGGTCTGCTGTCACGGATGACAAAGTCCATGAAAACATTAGAGTGGCTGAAATCAGAGAATAAGATGGAAATCAAAAAACGAATAATCAAATACCAAAATAGTTGGTGATTCATTGGATGATTGATTAATCATTGATTGAATGATTATTTGTTGCAACTTGATTCTGTGTTAATCATATTAATTCTTATGGATTGCAGTGAAACATGAATGAAAAAAATTCTAGAATGTCCATTAAAGAGAAGCATGAGCCCTTTTGCCCCGCTTCTAAAATAAGAATAGAATTAGTTTGCTGTACAATATTTAGGTCATGACTTTGTTAGTCGGTCCAATCAGAACTCAAACACACAAAATGAAGATGAAGGCCCGTCTGGCACCACTTATCCACATTCCAGGCAGCAACGTTCCTCCACAATTTCTCCCCACGCTGCAAAAACAAAGAGTGTGTAGTAAAAATGTTAATTAGCATGCTTGGCGAGATACGAGACGATGCAACAATGACAAACTTGTGTAGGAAGTTGAGTTCCTCTTGGTCGTGCCAGCAGAGTAGACTTCAGTTCTCCTTCCTCCTCCTCCTCCCTCGCCCGTGGGGAGCGGGAGGTTCTGCTGCGGCCCGATAAGTCATCTACATGAATGGCGTGATGGTTCTCGCAGGTATGTAAATAAAACAACAAGCGCCTTTTATCCCACAAAGAGCACAGCTCAATGAAATATCAGCATCAATAGACTTCCCCGCGCTGGCATCCACGGTGCGCCAAGAGACTAATATTAGTATCTGCGAGAAATAATCTCCCATTATTCCGCAAGTTCTCCAGCGAAAGGCATTCACATTTATCAGAGGATTTAAGAAATGCGGATGAAATAGTATATAAGCTGGATCCCCTCAGGAGAGCTTCTCATTCTCTCGCCTCCTTTCACGCGGCGAGGAGACGCGAGAGGGAAGCGAGAGGCACCTTGGAAGGGAGGAGGAGGAGGAGGAGGAATTAATTTTTACCCTCTGGGAGGAAGACGCGCTGGATGAGAGGAGTCGGAGTGTCGCCGTGATTGGCGTTCACCAGAAGACGGGCGGCAGGGATGCTACGCTTGTTGCTGACGATTTGGGGGGAAATGGAAAGCAGTAACAGAAAGCAAACTGAAAGTTGCAAGACGAAAACATGTAATAATAACAGAAAGTAAACAGGAACTAAAAAGACAGATACAGGAAATAATAACAGAAAGTCAACAGGAAGTAACAAAAAGGAAGCAGGAAGTCATAAATTAAACAGGATGTAACAGGAAGGAAACAGGAGATAAGAGGAAGTAACAAAAAGGAAGCAGGAAGTCATAAAGTAAACAGGACGCAACAGGAAGAAAACAGGAGATAACAGGAAGTAACAAAAAGGAAACAGGAAGTCATAAAGTAAACAGGATGCAACAGGAAGGAAACAGGAGATAACAGGAAGTAACAAAAAGGAAGCAGGAAGTCATAAAGTAAACAGGACGTCACAAGAAGGAAACAAGAGATAATAACAGGAAGTAACAAGACGGAAACAGGAAGTAACAGCTAGGAAAGGGGAATTAACTACACAAAATAAACCCTGATTTGTGTTTTCCGTTTATTTCCTGTTCTAGGCTCTTATTATGTATGTTGTGTTTCCTGTTTTGCACCATGGACAGCAACTCTGCCATTCGTTTAGCAACTTTCTGAGGTGCTGATTAGTTCAGAGTCTATTCAGTTCAACTGGTAGCTTTTCCCTTGTTGGAGCAGGAAAATAACAGCAGGAAATAGGAAACAATAAGAGAAAGTAAACAAGAAGAAGAAGGAAAGAAAAAGTAAAGAGGAAGAAAAGAGGACATCATATCTGGAAGTGACAGTAATGAAAGAGGAAATAAAAGCAGAAACACAAACAGGAAGAGACTGGAGGGAAGCAGGTAGTAGTAGTAGTTGGCACTTGCCAGTGATGGTTATTTGTTTAGTGGACAGGGTAGAGGGGAGATGTGCCAGGTCTGCATTATAGCCACAACCCCCCTGCTTCTAAATGGCATGCAAGAACCCTGTCCATTGTTCCATTGTTTCATTTATTGTGTCAAGCATATCGGACTGAGGTTCAAAGCTCACAGATGATCCACACAAAGCGATGCAACGAATGTGAAAAGATGCTGAAAAGAGCCGTGAGGGGGTTGGAGTGTCTGCTGATGAAAAGACATATCGATCACATGACTGGAAGACGTACCAACGCACAGCGGATGAGGCTTTTATCGGATTGACAGATGAAAGCAGCTGTTTAATATAAAAGGGAAAACATCTCCACTTCTTCATCCATCATCACAGTGACAGACAGAGAATGAAAACGAGCAGACCTCGACAGACGGCCGCCAAGCTGCTCTCAGATCAGCGCGTGTTGACTGAGTGTATTGACAGTTGACTTTGGGGGCAAAGTCCTTCTGCGAGATGTTGATTTAGGTGTCACAGTTCGACAATGCTCAACAGCGGCTGTCTGCCTCGAGCTGCCGGCAAGCTGTGAGTTCAAATGTCCCCCCTTTTCCAAATATTATGGGATGTCTGCGGCCGCCGTGGGCGAACTAAACTGCAGCATCTCTCCCAGGGATGTTTATGAGAAATCATAATAATCTAATCATAATATCTGTTATTACTTCATTTTGAATATGTTGAAGGTCATTTTTTATATATATTTTTTAAATAATTGATTTTTTATATTTTTATGGATTAAAAATATGATCCACATATTTATGAATATACTACTTTCATCGTGCTCTTTATCTCTCCTTTTTACCTTTTTTGGTGAAGTACATATTCCCACTTTATACTTTTCCCACCAGAACTGGAAGTCACTTTATACTTTTTACCCATTTTTACATTTTCAATGACCATTTATGTTTTTAATATACTTTTATATAATAAAATGATATAATTATATTTTTAAATTAAATTAAATACATTTAGAATTATAAAATCACAAATATTAAATAGTTTTACAAATATAATTGTTTATTATCTCTGAATGTGAATCTTGAATGTTTTTAAAAAAATTTGAATGGCTATTCATATTTTAAATATTTATATTTTTTATAATAAAATGATACAACTTGATATGTACAGTATCTATACAGAGAATGATATATATTATATGATGAAAAAACTATAATAGCAAAATGTAACAGGTTTTTAACTTGTTTTTATTATGCAGCAGTGAAGTCAATATTCTCGATGCGGGATCAATAAGGCCTTATGTGATCTCATCCTCCATTCGACAGTATTGTGAATTAAAACATGACAAATGAAAGTCGCGCAATATTCCAGTATTATCTTATATTATCTTATCTTATATCATATTCTAGTCAAGCCACTGCATTAAAAAGCAATTAAAAGGAACTATTGCATTAGCTGCTGTTTCCTGTGTAAGCACGGTGCAGATGAAACTTCATTAAGCATTAGTAGTGAGCCTTTAAGATGTTCATGATTATATTTAGGATGTTTATTGTTATATTGAAGATGTTTTTATTGCTGTAGCTGCGTTGGCTGTAATGAGTTGCGGCGGGCAGTGAAAAAAACCTGCAAAGTAAAAAAAGGAAGAAGCAAGTAGAAGTTTTTTAATGGAAACTTCCTGTAAACATGCAGCAGGTGCAGAATTTTGGGTAAATATTGATCCCATAAACGTGTGCGCCGCCAACATGGCAGCCGCTCCAGCGAGGTATCGTCTCCGGGCCTCCGTCTCCCACAAGGCGACCGCGGGGAGTGTACAACTGTTGCGAGTGGGCGGCACATCTGTTCCCCGAGACAGGCGAGGGACCCCGGGGCGGGGGGTGGGTGTCGAGTGGTGGGCGACCGCCGAGCGCCTCGGCTAGCGAGCGCATGCTAATAGCTGCTCTGGTATCGGCGCTCGGCCCTTGACGGGTGCCACTCGCCTTCAGATCCGCAGCTTGACTTTTCTAATAGGAGGAGCATTAAGGCACATGTTTAGCTTCAATCCATCTGGCAACGCTTCTCCTTTCTCCTCATCCAAAGTCTGACATGGAAGACACGGAGCTCTGCGGCGCAGGTTCTCCATTGAAGCGCCATATGCACGCCACACACCACACGCTCGCGGAGGCATGGGCGTTTGGCGCTAGACTAGGAGGACAAATTATGGACTGAAAGTGGCGCATTGTCTCCGCTTGGCGCCCAAAACTTTACAACAACAATACAACCTCTGCCTTTTACCGACCATTTTAGGAAAAATGCACCTCTAACGTTGCATACAAGTTTATTTATGTTTTTTGGGGGTTTTTTTGCTTCACAAAGAAGGATAAGGGGTGAAGAAGAAGAACATAAACAGGAAGTTACGTGAATTAAGCGGACTACGCACGTCCTCACTTGTATACTATTAACATCTCTTCACTTCTTTTTACACTTAAGAATGTTTAAATGTGACTTAAAACAAAGTCAACATTTCATACTACTAACATTGCTTTGCTTCTTTTTCACTTGTATGACACTTAAACATGTTAAAATATGGCTTAAAAACAAAGTTAACATTTATACTCATATTATATGTACTCAATCCCAGCCGTTTTTCCAAAGACAACCCCTTCATTTTAGACGATATTGACTGATTTTCAAGGCACAAATAATATTGTATTCTTCCATCCATCCATCCATTTTCTATGCCGCTTCTCCTCATTAGGGTGGCGGGGGTATGCTGGAGCCTATCCCAGCTGACTTTGGGCGACTGGCGGGGTACACCCTGGACTGGTGTCCAGCCAATGGCAGGGCACATATAGACAAACACTCACATTCATACCTATGGACCATTTAGAGTCTCCAATGAAGCTAACATGCATGTTTCTGGAATGTGGGAGGAAACCGGAGTACCCAGAAGCCCCGCCCCCCCCACACACGGGGAGAACATGCAAACTCCACACAGAAATGCCCAAGAGAGAGAGAATCGAACCCAGGTCTTCCCGTCTCCAGACTGTGGCTGTGTGGCCAACATGCTAACCACTAGACCACCGTGCGGCCAATATTGTGTTCTACGTCTATAAAAACATGGAACCTACCAAAAGAGAGATTACACCCCCATCTTTCATCAGAAAAAAAAGTTTGTTTCTACCTTTTTGCGTACCTTAGTAATCAGCAGTAGAACATAGGTAAGGTTCAGGGAAATATCAGTTCCTGACTAAAAAAGGGAGAAAACCAGCTTTTTGTGAAAAGATACATTTTATAACAAAGACAACAAAAATAGCTCATAAGAGTTCAATGTTTTGCCAGTACAATGCTATAGCTATTCATGTAAGAACTGAAGTGATGTTGGTTATTATCAAGACAACCACGGACGTTGCTAGATATCAGCTCTTCAATTCAACTCTCATTATTTGTTATCATTTGTTGTCATCATATTTGTCCAAACAAATGTACCTTTATTTGTAGCAGGCATTCAAATAATAAACTGAAGAAACAAGGCTGGTCCAATCATGACTGTATATATTGAAACGTGGTGCTGAGCCGCACTTCCACGTAGCTGACTATCATAACAACGACTCATGGATTTTCTTTCTACGGCAGAATCTAAGTTAAACGCCGCTGCCAAGCCCCAGGCTTTTCTCTAGCAGTCGGTATTTAATGTCCCGTGTGGTCTCTACCCCTGCTGGTTCCTTAGTTCTTTTGTTTTTTTCTTTTTCCCTGCTCGGTGCTTACGGATTGGTAACAACGATCAAGTGTGATCTTTTGCTATCTTTCGTCACCCCACGTTACCCGTGGCATCATGCAATAATCAAGACTTTTCTTTGTCTGTTGTAGCAAAAGCGATGGTCAAGTCTGTTCTATTGCTGTGTTTCGTCACAACGTGCACAATCAAGACTGATGTCTAGCTTTTCCAGCTTGACAAAGTAAAACCGAATTTTCCTAATTGACCTTTCTGCTTTTCTTCTTCCCCCAAGCCAGTTGATGTTAGATCATACTACCTGTGTCAAGCCCACACTCATTAGTCCCCTATTTTATAACACCCAAATAACCGGTTAAAACATAAAAAATTGAGACCGAAAAACTCTCACCGGGCGCTGGAAATTGTTTCTGTTCAAAGATTGCAGCGGAGTCACATCTCCATCCTGCAGCACGTTAGGCCTCTCATCTCAACAATTTTGGTCAAGGTAGAGGTGGAAACTGTTTCCATAGCATCCCCACCCCCCAACGTCCCCACGGGATAGCCACAGACCCACGAGCGATCCTGTTTGTGCCGCCAAACTGTAGTGAAAAGTTTCCATTAGCACTGGTGGAGAGAAGAAATAAAGAGATCAATGACAGATCTGTCTTTTTGGGTGTTTATTCTCCCACGCCCCTCTCCAGAAGCATTGTTATGCAAACATTAGCAGGACTTTATTAGCTGCAAGGACGTATTCGTGGTTAATCAGAACATGTTGATGTGGACACACCACTGGAGAAACTGGTTTTTGGAGACAGAAGGGCTCAAGCCACGAGCAAATACCATCCATCCATCGATTTTCTATGCCGCTTATCCTAATTAGGATCGCACGGGTATGCTTGAGTCTGCTGACTTGGGGAGACAGGCGGGGTACACCCTGGACTGGTGTCCAGCCAATGGCAGGGCACATATAGACAAACACTCACATTCATACCTATGGACAATTTAGAGTCTCCAATGAAGCTAACATGCATGTTTTTGGAATGTGGGAGGAAACCGGAGTACCCAGAAAACCCACACACACACGGGGAGAACATGCAAACTCCACACAGAAATGCCCAATGGAGAATCCAACCCAGGTCTTCCCATCTCCTGACTCTGGGGCCTTGAGCAAATACCATCACAACAAAGCATTGTTTGTTCTGCTCGCAAATCAATCTGACATTAATGCATATTAGTAGAAATAATGTACCGTATTTGTTCAAATCAGTTGGCCGAATGCAAAAATCTAAGATTTCCATCACATAACAGTCATCATATCATGTTATGTTTTGTAGTGGCTTCACTGGTAATACGACATTTGGTGATTTGCTGCACACATTGTTACGAGCTGATTCTTGATTGCCTGTTCCGAGTATAATGCCGTTAGCTACTGCTTACCCAGGGTGCTGGAACAGCAGAACTCTTCAAAACATGTTTCTTCCTCTGTCTTGGACGTGTAGGAACTGTGGCTGTCAAATGATGACACATTTTTATCAGTTTAATCATAGTTTTTCAATTAATTCATGATGATTCATCACCATTAGCAGCGATGTCTGAAATATGCCCATTTTTACTGCATGTAATGAATGACAGGGCAGGATTATATACAGTATATTTATATGTACTGTATTAACAGCTAAACATGAACTGAATATGTCAATCAATCAAAAAGATGCCACACAAGTCTAAAAATATCTTCTTCTAACACTAGTCTGTTTAACAGTAGCATAAGATGGCGCCCTCCGTGGCAGACGTCTCTGTGACACTCTCCCGTGTTTTTCTATTTTTTGCTATTTTATTGCTCATTTTGGACATTCAACACACTCACGAAGTACATTACAACAGAGAGACACTTTTGAACATCGGCAGGGTTCACCATGAACTTTCATTTAGCCTCTCAGACTTTGCCTTTCTTCTGCGCCGGGAGAACGCAGCAGCCTGCGGGCCTGGTGAGCTGAATACCCAGCGAGCAAAGCATCCGAGGCGGAAACGAGGCAAGCGGGCCGGCCTGCATGCTAGGCTAAAAGCTAGAGCGACTAGGCCACCGCTACCAAGCCTGCTGCTAGCCAACGTCCGCTCTTGAAAACAAGATGGACGAACTAAGAGCAAGGATTACAGCTCAACGTGAGATCAGGGAATGCTGTGTCCTCACCTTCACAGAAACCTGGCTGACGGAGGATATACCGGACTCGGCGATCGAGTTGGAAACATTTGCTGCTTACCGGGGAGATCGGACTTTAGCGTCTGGTAAACACAGAGGTGGCGGCGTCTGTGTTTACGTAAACAAACGGTGGTGCACAGACGTACAGACGATGGAAAAGCACTGCTCACAGGACATTGAGCTGCTGATGGTAAATGCAGACCTTTTTATTTGCCTCGTGAGTTTAGCGCTGTGTATTTAACTGCTGTTTACATCCCACCACGAGCTAACACCGCTAATGCACTAGGCCTCCTGCATGACATCATTGATAAACACGAGACCAAACACCCAGACGCTGTATTTATTATATCTGGCGATTTCAACCACTGTAACCTCAGGACTGTCCTCCCCAAATATTACCAGCATGTGAGCTTTCCCACAAGGGAAAATAACATCCTGGACCAAGTCTACAGCAACATGAAAGGTGCTTTGAAGGCTGTTCCAAGACCCCACTTTGGAAAGGCCGACCACATCTCCATATTCCTTTATCCAACATACAGACAACTTCTTAAACAAGCTCCCCCTGTAAGTACAGCAGTTAAAGTGTGGAATGAAGAAACTGATCAAGTACTTCAGGACTGCTTTGGCTGCACAAACTGGGATGTGTTTAAAACTGCAGCGGGGAGGGAAGATTGTACTGTTGATTTGGATGAATATGCTTCTGCTGTTACTGGCTACATTAGCACATGCATAGAGACTGTTACCACCACCAAGTATTACAGAAAATACCCTAACCAAAAACAGTGGATGAACTGTGATGTAAGGGCTAAGCTACGTGCTCGTTCGACTGCATTTGTCATGGGCACCGCTGATGACTACAAAAAGGCCAGATATGACCTGAGGAGGTCCATACGAGAGGCCAAAAGACAGTACAGACAGAAGCTGGAGGGCTACTATTCCACCTCAGACCCTCGGCGCATGTGGGAGGGGCTCCAGCACATCACAGACTATCGACAGCGGAGTAGCGTAGCCACGTCCAGCCAAACCACACTTCCAGATGAGCTGAATGAGTTCTATGCCCGCTTTGACACCCAAACTCCTGATGAGCAGAGAGGGTGGCTGGACTTGGGGAGCACACAGGACTCACCTCTCATGGTGACATCAGCTGATGTGTGCAGGGTTCTGAACAAAACAAACCCACGAAAAGCAGCAGGCCCAGACAACATCTCAGGACGTGCACTTCGGGTTTGCTCATCAGAGCTACTGATGTGCTTGCTGACATATTTAACCTGTCGCTCGCACAAGCATCTGTACCGACCTGCTTTAAGTCCACCACCATAGTGCCCGTACCCAAGAAGAGCAACGTGACCTGCTTGAATGACTATCGCCCTATAGCACTCACTCCTATTGTTATGAAGTGCTTTGAAAGAATAGTCATGACCCACATCAAAAAGAGCATCCCGGCCACTGTGGACCCTCTACAGTTTGCATATCGCCAGAACCGGTCCATGGATGATGCAGTCAACACTGCCATCCACACAGCCCTTTCTCACCTACAGGGCCAGGACACATATGTCAGAATGCTATTTATAGACTATAGCTCTGCTTTTAATACAGTCAGCCCCCACAAACTCACAAATAAGCTCCTCACACTTGGCCTGTCACCCTCCCTCTGTAACTGGGTGTTTAACTTTCTAACAGGCAGACCCCAGTCAGTCAGAGTCCACAATCGCACATCCAGCTCAAGAATTGTGAGCACTGGGACCCCACAGGGGTGTGTGCTGAGTCCACTCCTCTACACGCTCTTCACCTACGATTGCGTGGCCTCCCAGAACAACACCAGCATCATTAAATTTGCGGATGACACTACAGTCATCGGCCTGATCACTGGTGGTGTTGAAACGTCATACAGAAGAGAGGTGGCGGACCTCATAGCTTGGTGTCGTGATAACAATCTCCTTCTCAATACAGATAAGACTAAAGAGATGATCATCGACCCAAGAACAAGGGAAAAGAAGCCACATAGACCCCTGTTTATTGATGAGACTGAGGTGGAGAGGGTGAAAACCTTCAAGTTCTTTGGCACACACATCAGCGAGGACCTCACCTGGTCTCACAACACCCAACAAATGATGAAGAAGTCCCAAAGGAGACTGTACTTCCTGAGAAGACTGAGGAAATTTGGCATGTCCACCACAATCCTGAGTTGCTTCTACAGATGCACTATGGAAAGTGTCCTTACCGCCTCCATCACTGTTTGGTACGGTAACTGTACAACACGTGATAGGAAGGCACTCCAGCGGGTGATCAAGACCTCACAGAACATTGTTGGGGCAGCCCTCCCCTCACTGCAAGACATTTATAAAACTAGAGTCCTACGAAGAACACACAACCTCATCAAGGACAGCACACATCCACAACACTCATTATTCACACTCCTACTGTCAGGCAGACGCTACAGGAGTTTGAAGTCCAGGACCACAAGGCTGGCAAACAGCTTTTACCCACAGGCCATCAGGCTTCTCAACGAAGCACTCACACACGCCGCACGCACACACACGCCACACCGCACTTTATTTATTTATTTATTTGTATGAATGTCTCTTCTGTTGTTGTTGTTTAATTTATTGGTATTTATGTTTATGTGTTTATGTTTCTTATGTTCTTATTCTTTCTTGTGTTTTCTTTCTTTTCTTGGGAGAATGAACAGAATAAGATTTTCATTGCATGGTATAACTGCTGTTTTACCATGCACATGACAATAAAACTCTCTTGGATCTTGAATCTTGAATCTTGAAACATTTGAATCACACTTTCAACCTTGTTGTTATGAGCAATGAGGGGTTGTGTTCAAAGGCATCAGGACATTTAAATTAAATGTACTTTTTTTCTCTGTATTTACCAGCATACTTAAATGTAGCAAAGTGTGCACCCAAATGAAGCCCTACAAAGTGAGTGATAAGAATATCCACTTCATGTTTTTCTTTGTCTTCCTGGTTATTTCAGCACACACACAAACACAAACACGCTCGCACACATTATAAAGCCATTTATGTGTTGTCCCGAGTGTCCCTGAATGCATCTGGCTCCTTGTGTTGAGAATGAGGAAGTGTGTTCCCAGGATGAGCCTTGTGTGAGTTGGAGATGCATACCATACAGTAGATGGTGTTGGTGTTGTACTGCTGTGGATGTGTTCAGGTCACGATGATGTTATCAAAGAGTGTGTGCCGTCATAACAGACGCATGCTTGCTCTGTTGCGCATGCATTCATTATCCTCAAAAATGTAACGTAATGAATGAAATAAATGAGTTACCGCTGTCGCTGCCTTGTTTTTGACAGCCCAGTAGGAACGTAATCCTTCTCGCTGAAGTGTGCACGACACACACGAAGCTGTTTCAGCCTGGCCACTTTGGTTCCCACTTTATAGCCAACATGACAAGAAGCCAAAGTTGCCTAATAGCACCGTCGGAGAGAGGAAAGCCATGGAAGATACAGTCTAGGCCATTCAGACTCATTCTTCTAGTTACAGCCCAGATAATTACAAGTCTGCAGGTCTGCAGTTTTGCAGGTATTTTTGTTAATGACAATACTATTCTAGCCCAGCTCTCACTTTAACTCTCTCGCATGGCAGCGGGCGTCATTCGTCCATGTAAACACCGTGAAACACACACGCAGGCGGCGGCGCGCGCTGATCAATTGCTCGGTGACACAAATGTATTACTCCTTTCGACGCATATTGTTTTCAGAAGCAAAAGGCTTTACTTGAGTGACCCCTCCAGCTAGCCACAACGACTTTCCTCAACACCGAAAACCCAGCAGAACTGGAAGTCACTGTTGATGCACTCACACAACTTCATGTCAACAAATCCAAACTAGCCCTTTGAGCATGTTCAAATGCCACTTCAAAACAAAGTTAACGTCTGATAAAAAAACGACTTTACTTCATTGTACACTTAAGAATGTGTTCAAATGTGCCTTAAAAACAACATTAACATTTTGTATGATCACTGCTTCACTTCTTTTTACACTTATACGACACTTGAGGATGTTCAAATGTGCCTTAAAAACAAAGTTCACCAACTACTTGTGCTATTAACGATGCTTCATCTCTTTTTGCACCTATGAAATGTTAAAAAAGTTAAAAAATGAGCCACGTCTGTGACATAACTCTACATCTTCGCAGTTCATCTTCTTCATGATAGTTCAGAAAATGTTTCATTGTTGTTATGTGGCAGCAATGACAGTGCTTCACTTCTTTTTTCACTCGCACGCCAGTTTTTGACCCGGGCACAGATGAATTCTGTTGACATTATTTCTAATGAAAGAAGGTTTTTCCAGAGGTGTTCTGGGAAAAGATCCTGTTGGGCCTCACAGGGTCCACTCATGCAACTTCTGTGAAGGTCGACCATGCTTTCTCCTCCACGTCGCCATGGATACCAGTAGAGTTTAATCCAATCAAGCAGCAGAATGAGGAAGTGAGTGCAGGTGGAGGATGGGACGCTGATGGAGAGTCAGGTGTTTCTCCTGAGGAAAAGTGAAGGTTGCGGGAGGCGGAGGGGCGAGCAAAGAACTTGGAGGATGAAGGATGGAGACTAATCCGCCACATGTGGCATCTTTTCTTCTTTTTTTTTATAAGTAAAGCCAACTGGAGCCGTTGTTTGGACGCGGGGCCAGAGGCTCCAGGAAAGCGTCGCCGGCAGCCAAAGCACATAGTGTGAAATGAGAAGCTCAAGCTCGGATGTGCTTTTGTTTATCGGAAAAGTGCACTCAAAGTGGGCTTGGCAATGGCGGGGCCCAAACTCCGTAAGTCACGTAGACGACGATGGGGCCGGAGCCACAACGCCGCCACCAGCTTTCAGGCTCGAGTGGCCCGAGGAAAAAAAACAGGCAGAAAAGACTCAGCCGCTTGGCTCTCGTCAGCTGCCCGATGCCGTAATCTTTGCTAACACAAAGTGACGGGTGGCAGAGGTCGATCTAAGGCAGGAAAAGTATCCGTGGGGGGGGAAAAAAACAACTCCAGCCGTCGGACCTAAGCTGAGAGAATTGGGGACGCAGATTTGCGGGTGAGGAGAGTCCAGCAGGTTGCCAAGTAGCGATCCGCTTGAGAGATGGATTCCGAGAAGCACCAAAAGTCACTAAAGAAGCTCAAGGAGAGAAGTTCAGAGTCGGCACAAAGTTAGGAAGGAGCTTAGGAATGATGGCCGAGGTCATGTGACACATCGTTAAAGGCCAGGAGAGGATTTGGACAATTTTTGTAGACGAGAACAATATGAACGATGCTACTCCACCCCAGGCCTGTAGGTGGTGCTCTGAGCGTTATATTTCATATGATAGGGGAGAACAATCCAAGTGTACAGTGTTCCCTCGCTCTATTGTGGGTCACCTTCCACATAGTCGCTCTTTTGCAGATTTTGTTTTGTGTCCCGAGCCTGGCCCTTTCAGAAGAATCACACTGTGGGAAGTTGAGTGTTTCTCTCTTCCCTCTCTCGTCTGTCTGCACCGCCCGTTGTTGTCTGCGTTCTGATTGGCTGGATGCCGTTGCCAATCAGTCTCCTTCGCGCGGTCCTGCTATGTTGCTTCTGTCATCGCCAGCTTGCTTGCGTGCTAGCGTGTAAATGAATCTTCAGTTCGAAGGACTGCAGCAATATGTTTTAACAAGCATACAAAAATGCTACAGTACAGCAGAACGGCGCCAGGACGAAAAGGCACGGTCACGGGAGAAACAACACACGTGAGTGATTGAATCATTTCTTGTGTCCAACCTGTAAGTTGATCATTAAAATTCAAAGGAAGGTTTGAACTTCTTTGAGAGTGTTGAAACAAGAGAGAAGTGGGATCAAATGTTATTGTCTGTATGAGAACAGTGTATCAAGTGTGTGGTGGGGGTTTGACAGCCTTGCAACATATAGAATCATTGGAAACAAATGAACAAGGCTACTTCACGGATTTCACTTATTGCGGGCTATTTGGGGAACCTATCCCCCGTGATAAATGAGGGAACACTGTATGACTTTTTCCCATCACTAGGTACATTTTGTGTTTTTCTTACTTCAAAATAAAACTAGAAAAGCACTCCCCCCATATTGTAATTTACAGCATAAATATTAGTCCTACATTTATTTGATTTACATATTCAGATTCCTTGACCATGAAAACAAGCTATTAGCAATGCGATTCCTCATGATATCAGTAGTAGTTCAGTAGTTCGTCGTTCCCTGTTTGTGGATCATAGTATCTGGAATGATTCCATGATCTGGATCAGTCTTTGATATTTTCTGTTGGAAACTTGTCCTGTATTTTTTTTTCCAAGCGCTATGCCGTACAATGTTGAAGAGTCCCTTAAAACATTCCTGGATCCAGATGGTGACTGGATCAGCCCCAAAATGTAATCAGTTCTTCCATATCCCAACCAAATCCATTCAGAACTTTTCAAGCTATTTTGAAGACAAACAAACAAACTAACAGATAAACACCGGCAAAAACACAACCTCCTTGGCGGAGGTAGCTCTCCAGCAACGCTCCAGCAGGGTGTGACGTTGGCATCGTGACCAGAAGCACCTGTTGTTGATGTTGCTGAGGTCAAAGGTGAAAAGTGTGCCATAAACTTGATGGAACAGTCATTGTCAACCTTTTTCCTAACCTGACAAACCAATTTCTGCTTGTACAGTATCTGTACTGGTCTTCTTTGAAATGTTTGGTTTAAAAAAATAAATACAAATACACTGAAAATACAATAAAATAGTCGTGAATAAAGCTTTTCATAATTCATCTTAAATTGGCCTCTTTGGGGATTATAGCAAAGAGAAATATTACTTCCAAAACTTGATTTAATATTGTTTTTTTGTGTCGTATTTTTTACGTTCTGTCTCTTTCCTCCAGTAAAGCTGCCATAAAGAATATGGACTTGTCATGTCTTTGCAAGCAGGTAAACTTGCAAAACCAGCAAATTCATCAAATGTGTGTCAAGTGTGGATCTCTGCGCATTTGTGGAGTTTTAGTGCAAAAATGTTTGTCTTAATTCTACTTTTTCTCCAAAAATGAAGTGTTTCTTCAGCAGAAAATGCTGAAGAAACGTTAAATTGGCAGTAATTTGCAGTAATCCTTCGTTTAACGCGGTTGATTGGTTCCAGATTTTCGCAGTTAGAGCACAGAAATCCTATTTATGACTTTCTAAATGCACATTTTAACATTATTGGAGCCCTCTAGTCACCCCTATAGTCAGATTTACCCTAGTTTTACCCGACAATATGAGAAAATGGACATAAATAAGACTCATGCTCGTGTGCTAGGGGAGGCCGGACAGGAAGTGATGTGGTGTGTTCAGGGTTGAGTTTTACAATACAACATTACAACATTACAATAACATTACTGACACCTAGTGACCAGTGTAGAATACTAGCTGTCATCACTGCGTCTATGAATGCATCTTCTGAATGCCTTATATTTGCATTTCAGTTCATTTTTATGCTGGAAAATGCAAAAAAATACCAAAAATTTGCTACAGTCATCAATCATCTTACATTATCACTGATTCGTGGTGTGTACGTATACTTTTACACTTTAAATCTGTGGCAGGCATATTTAGGGCTTAGAGCTGAATTGTGTCGCGAGTGATAAATGGCAATTGAAGAGAGAAGGGGAAGGTTCTGGAGCTGAATCTAATCTAGTAGTCACTTTTATTGCAAATGTTGAGCCGAAATTGGAGGAGAACGTCCACATAAAGCTAGCTGTGTAGTTTGGAGGGGGAGGAGCGAGCCTCTCTAATTCTTTTTAATTCCGTTTTTTTTATTTTGAAAACACTTACAGGAAAAATCAGCTGCTTTAGGTTTTTCACTGGAAATAGTCTGGACCCCTGCAGTACACAGTCTTCACGATGGCGTTGACCAGGTCTGAATCTAGCCGCGGGACGCCACGTTGCCAGCTCTATTTAGCGAGCATGTGGCCGAGGAGAAAGGCGCAGGCCCGGGGGCACCCTCTGTGTCAGCTGATAGTGCGGCGGGTGGGCCGGGCCGGGCCGGGGGGCCGCGTTGGCACATATGGGCCGGCCAACGCCGCCGCTCTCCTGGCATTTTGGCAGAGGCAGGCGGGCTAAAAGCGCGCCTAAGCTGGTTTAGGAGCGCGAGAGGGAGAATATTCAAATATTTCCATGTGAGGGGGCGCCATCTTGATCGCCAGTTGGCCCCCAGAGGTGGAAAATGGATCTGACGGAGGAGTGGTGGATCTTCTTCGCACTCTGTCCCAAATCGTGTTTGTGCTCAACTATACGCTACCTTCATCTCTCTGCAGCGCACACACTTTTATTTGGAACATCTTCTACTTTTTATGAGTTAGGAGGCTCAAAGGAGCAAACACGTATCCCAAACATAGCTAATATTCATCCTTTTTATCAGGAAAAGGGGAAACACTTACATTTTAGCTCTGTATTGATATCATAAAACAATGACAGTACTCAAACTCCCATGTGCGTTGCTGCATCCAGCCACTAGGGGCTGTAGTGAGCTTCCATGCTCACCAGCCACATCATTAGGGACATCTGCTGCTGGATAATAATGCTTCATTTTAATATTGAGGAACTTTAATTCAGCAGTTGCTTGATGAATATAAACTGTATTATTCATAGAAATTAAATATTGAATGTATACATATAAAATATTAAATATTCATTTTAAAACATTAATAGTAATAATAATGCACTTTATTTAGAAGCTCTTTTTAAAAAATAAAGCAATAACATAAATGTATCAGATCAATCGGTAAGTTAAAAACAACTAAACATAGAATAAAGTCAACGTACTAAACTTTAAAAGCCAGTTTGATGAGGCGGGTTTTGGCATCATCGTGCCAAAAATATTAATGAACAAAACAATTATTTGTTAACAATAATAAATAAATGATTCATGCATTAAATTCACTAAATGTATTCATTTTTAAAAAAACAAAATAAATAAATCAGATAGAGTCGAGTGCATCATACTGAGAGCTGTCTCTAATATTTTGACTGCAAATATGAAAATACAAGCACACGAGCAACGTGTTGTTAAAGTGACAGGTCAGTCCAACGTGAACGCTCCTAACTCGGTGAGTGTGTGTCAGCTCATATTCCGTGATTTTAAAATCACACGCACACAGCAAGGCGCGACACGTGACGGGCTGGAGGTCGAAGGTGATGCATGGGCCGGCGTGAATGTTAATGGCGGCACAAAGACTGAAGATAGACGTGTCATTGTGATGATGATAAACCGGCAGGAAGTCACTGCTGGCGTTTGACGACATTTGGAACGCCGTTTAAAGACTGATGGCTTACAACGTTTGTCTATTTGTGAAATAAAATCCCGCTTTTAGCGTGCGAGGGATACATCCCCGCTAATTTGTCTGCTACAGTATAAGTGGCAAAAAGTCATGCGTGGGGCTGCTTTATGTTTTGTGTCTTTGCGATGATTGCATTAAATGCCATTATTGCTATTATGCTGATTATTACGCCTAATGAGGGAAATACAGCCCTGCTTTTCCTCAGCAGGACTTTCACCATGGAAATAAATGAGTAAAAAAGCCTTGATTGAATTAGACTAAAAGCAATCACTAATAAATGGGCCTTGGTTCAGCCTCCACGAGGCTGCGCTCGCGCTCGACGCAATGAAATTAGTCAGCAGCGAGACGGAGATGAAGCCAGAGCTTGGGAACAGTCGGAGGATGTTTATGTGAAAGAACATGTTGGAGTCAACAAGTGGCGGCTCAGTGGCTTTACTTGTATAGACAGGAATCAAAAAAGACCTACGGTATATTCCAAATTGATCTTTTTAGTGCATCCATCCATAGCCAAGAACTCCAGCGGCGTATAAATATTACGTAGGGGTGCTACGATCCATCGGCCACAGATCAGTATCAGCCGATTTCCGTGAAAAAGCACGGTATGCCGTGCTTTATGCTTTATGCTTGCTTTATAATGCCGTTCGGCTCCGCCCCCATTGCAGCATCCATCCTATAGCAACCGTCACAAAGGCATAAACAAGCATGGCTGCCGTGTGGGACTCACCTGTCGTTGTGGTCGTGATAGAAGTTCTGCACCCTGCCAAACATGCCACGAAAAAAGTTTAGTTTGGTGCCGCATTTGGGGGGCGAGCACTTGGCAGGGCGTGGTGAGTGGGAGAGGCTTGCGATGGGATCATCGGTCGGGCTAATGTAGCACCCGTGTGTGAGTGGCAGTCAGAGGTCTAAGGCGGACCACCATCAAGCTTCCAAATTCTCCTGAAAGAAGGCGCTCCATCCTCTAAGTTTCACCAGTGATTTCCAAAGGTAAGTCAAATAGGTTTTTATCTAAATGTTAAGGTTCCCCTTTCATATCCTCCAGCCCAGGGGACACCAGCGTGAGCCCCCGAGGACCACATGAGGAGCCCGCGAGCCTGCTTTCCATTCAGACTTTCAGTTAACAACGTGAGAAGACCAGAAAGAAAGAAGTGCATTGTGGAACAGAAAGTGTGAGTCGTGGATAGCAGCATGCTGTTGATGTTCTGGTGAAACAAGCGGATTGGATTTGTTTGGGCTGAAATAAGCTAGGAAAATAAATGTTGCTAAAATGAGTAGCTCTTGGCCATTTTCATTTTGTAAAAGGAGCTCTTACGAGAAAAAACGTTCCAACAAAACCCCTCATATAGCACATTTCAAAATGTACACTTTATCTATGTGATCGCTATCGGACGCTATCGGCAGCATGAAACCCTGATTGGAGCATCCCTAATATTAAGCACACTCAAAGTCAGTTTTTGTAACAAACTAATCTGTCTGCCCTGTACTGTATCGTTCCGTGGACTCTGGTACCCAAAGCAAGCACCCTACTCGGTGCTGACCCACTGTCTCCGGTACTTTTTATTGAGTGCGGCTGCTAAATGTGCGGGGCGGGGGTCCAGCACATCACAGACTATCGACAGCGGAGTAGCGTAGCCACGTCCAGCCAAACCACACTTCCAGATGAGCTGAATGAGTTCTATGCCCGCTTTGACACCCAAACTCCTGATGAGCAGAGAGGGTGGCTGGACTTGGGGAGCACACAGGACTCACCTCTCATGGTGGCATCAGCTGATGTGCGCAGGGTTCTAAACAAAACAAACCCACGAAAAGCAGCAGGCCCAGACAACATCTCAGGACGTGCACTTCGGGTTTGCTCATCAGAGCTAGCTGATGTGCTTGCTGACATATTTAACCTGTCGCTTGCACAAGCATCTGTACCGACCTGCTTTAAGTCCACCACCATAGTGCCCGTACCCAAGAAGAGCAACGTGACCTGCTTGAATGACTATCGCCCTATAGCACTCACTCCTATTGTTATGAAGTGCTTTGAAAGAATAGTCATGACCCACATCAAAAAGAGCATCCCGGTCACTGTGGACCCTCTACAGTTTGCATATCGCCAGAACCGGTCCACGGATGATGCAGTCAACACTGCCATCCACACAGCCCTTTCTCACCTACAGGGCCAGGACACATATGTCAGAATGCTATTTATAGACTATAGCTCTGCTTTTAATACAGTCAGCCCCCACAAACTCACAAATAAGCTCCTCACACTTGGCCTGTCACCCTCCCTCTGTAACTGGGTGTTTAACTTTCTCACAGGCAGGCCCCAGTCAGTCAGAGTCCACAATCGCACATCCAGCTCAAGAATTGTGAGCACTGGGACCCCACAGGGGTGTGTGCTGAGTCCGCTCCTCTACACGCTCTTCACCTACGATTGCGTGGCCTCCCAGAACAACACCAGCATCATTAAATTTGCGGATGACACTACAGTCATCGGACTGATCACTGGTGGTGTTGAAACATCATACAGAAGAGAGGTGGCGGACCTCATAGCTTGGTGTCGTGATAACAATCTCCTTCTCAATACAGATAAGACTAAAGAGATGATCATCGACCCAAGAACAAGGGAAAAGGAGCCGCATAGACCCCTGTTTATTGATGAGACTGAGGTGGAGAGGGTGAAAACCTTCAAGTTCCTTGGCACACACATCAGCGAGGACCTCACCTGGTCTCACAACACCCAACAAATTATGAAGAAGTCCCAAAGGAGACTGTACTTCCTGAGAAGACTGAGGAAATTTGGCATGTCCACCACAATCCTGAGTTGCTTCTACAGATGCACTATGGAAAGTGTCCTTACCGCCTCCATCAATGTTTGGTACGGTAACTGTACAACACGTGATAGGAAGGCACTCCAGCGGGTGATCAAGACCTCACAGAACATTGTTGGGGCAGCCCTCCCCTCACTGCAAGACATTTATAAATCTAGAGTCCTACGCAGAACACACAACCTCATCAAGGACAGCACACATCCACAACACTCATTATTCACACTCCTACCGTCAGGCAGACGCTACAGGAGTTTGAAGTCCAGGACCACAAGGCTGGCAAACAGCTTTTACCCACAGGCCATCAGGCTTCTCAACGAAGCACTCACACACGCCGCATGCAACACACACACACACTCATAGCACTTTATTTATTTATTTATTTATTTATTTGTATTAATGTCTCTTCTGTTGTTGTTGCTTAATTTATTGGTATTTATGTTTCTTATGTTCTTATTCTTTCTTGTGTTTTCTTTCTTTTCTTGGGAGAATGAACAGAATAAGAATTTCATTGCATAGCAGAACTGCTGTTTTACTGTGCACATGACAATAAAACTCTTGAATCTTGAATCTTAAATAATGACCAGGGGGCCATAAAAAGTTTGTGGATTTAGTGCTTGTTTGTGTTTTTTTTACAGTGTATGAACGCTGTTACAGGCTGAAGAATTGCATTGTGGGAAGTTGAGTATTGTAGTATTGTAATTCTATACAAAAGTATAAAATTATTTTATTTAGTTTTTGTATATACAGTCGTCCCTTGCCACATCGTGGTTGGAATTTTGCGGCTTCACTCTGGCATGTTTTTTGGGAAAAATATATTATTGAATAAATCATACTGTTTTGTGGTTAAATACAGCCTGTTATTAGTAAAAATAAAAAAAAATGCATATTTAAGCAAATTGTACATTTGTTTGCCTATATTAAGCATTTTCAAGCTTAAACATGGCTAAATGAATTAAAAAACAAATATAAGATCATTCAGAAGACACATTCAAAGATGTTATGATGATGTGTAGTGTTCTACACTGGTCACTAGGTGTCAGTAATGTTGACACCAGAGTTGAGCTGTTATTGCCATTTTGAATGATCTCACAGCAGGCACAATGATCCCGGACAAGGGCTACTGTTGTGGCCGTAACCCACACCAAGCTATAAGTCAACTCTGAAACCCTGACGTCACTTCCAGTCCGTCCCCCACTCAGCTTATTTATGTAATAAATATCTTATTTTCTCTGATTATGTCCGCTATCTTTGGTAATAAAAGTACCAAATGACTATACAGATGACTATAGGGGTGTTATTTCATGTCTAGAGGGCTCTAATAATGTTAAAAAACGTATTTAGAAGGTCATAAACGGGTTTTCTATGCTGGAACAACAAAAATATTCCATTTACAAATAAGGAATCCTACTTTGTGGAAATTCACTTATCACAGTCGGGTCTGGAACCAATGAGTCATCTTTTTGTACATAGATATTTTACTGAGTTTATGTACTCATTGCATATTGTAAGTGTAACTTATATGTGGACTTATTGCATGCAAACTGTGTGTTTATTTCTTGATATATTTATTTTTCATGTATTATTATTATTTATGCTTACATTGCAGTTCTTTGTATATAAATTGGGTGACAAAGTGACGGCTTTCCTCAGACTGTGACGACATAGTATTCTACTTACAGTATGTATTCTTCTGCCACACGCGTTCAGGTCCTTTTTCGTAACCACAGAGTGCGGCCGTAATCACATGGTCCACTATAGAAAGGACAGGGAGGGTCGGCAGGAACAAAGCTGGACACGTGCTCAGAAAGTGAGCACAAAAAAATAGATGAAATTCGCTGTTGAATCAAGACTTGAAAAAGTCATCTTGTATATGTGGCTCCACTCGTTGGCGGTGAGATGTCGCCGCCTCCCAGCTGCATCCTCTGCCATGCCCTCTTGACCTCGGTTGAAGTTTTTATGTTTTTTTCTAACAGCTGTCGCTTTGGGGAATTTTCTGAAGTTATCATCACATTCCATCATGCCGCTTCATTGTGAATGCCTCAATACTCTTTGTTGAAGCTCCCGAGGTCGCAAACTTTGTCACATAATGTCCATATTGTGTGTTTGAGGAGATGGGGTCACAATATCACACATAATCAAGCTGATCATCAGGATTGTGTTGTTTTAAGAGCATGAATTCACTCCATGCAAAGCATGCTGGGAACCTCCAAACGGAAAGCAGTTGCTTTCAGAACGAGACGGAGTTTGTTAATTTCACTCAACGGAAGAACAAAACGTTTGGCTGTGGCCTTGCGAACAGCTGAGGTTTTTGTATGCGTCTGTCTTTGTCCTTAAAAGCAAGTTTTGGAAAACCTTCAGTGTTTTTAATAATAACAAGGGGCCTCATTCACGAACATCTTCTTAAAAGTCTTCTTAAGAAGTGTACTTAAGAAGGCGCGGGTTGGAAACTGCGCCGCATTCACGACACGTTCTTAAGTAGGGATAATCGTTGGCACCGGTGTTCTTAGGTTGATGAACGCCAACTGGGATGCACGTGCATGTGAGCCCTAATTTGCATAGGTCACCGCCTATTATTTCCTATATAAGGTCAACAACAGGCAGCTGGAGGCGGAGATGGCAACGCGCAAGGGCAAGACTGAGGAGCAGCTGGACAACAAACGAAAGAAAAAGTTCAATTCTACTGAAATAGAGGTGCTTTTACAAGGAGTGAGCGAACACAAGACCACCTTATTTTCACGTGTATCCACCGGTCATCAGGCCATCCAAAAAGAGTCGGCATGGAGCACCATTGCAGGAAACATAAATGCCGTTTCCACGGAGAAACGCGCCACCGCAGAGGTTAAAAAGAAGTGTTTTGACTTAAAATAGACTAAAAAAAAGATTGGACTGCACCGGAGGGATCTGGAGGAAACGGGAGGTGGGCCATCAATCAGAAACCAAACCATTTCAGAAACTCTAGAAAATATTTACACCATCATGATGGAAAAATAAAGTCAAAATACATAGTTTGTGTGTGACAATGTATTTTTTCTGTGGTTACATTTGATTAGACGCTGCCTAATTAATTCAGCAGCCCCGTGCTCTGGCTCAAGACGTGGCTGGGGGCGCATGTCGTTATCTGGGGGTGCTACGTGCGCAATAGACACACCACGTTTCATTGCGATGTTATTCTGATGATCCTGCACACCTGCAAGAACAGAGAGGGAAGCCTGAAGCCTGAAGCGGGACATCAAATATTGGTGGCTTTCAGCAAATAAATCTAATGGTCCCTTTACATTCTCTCTCTGCGCAGCGCACGTCCAGCCAGCTACTTTTTTTTTTGATGAATTGGGATTTGCATATATATTTATCCATATAGTATATTTTAGTTGTTTTGATGATAAATCATTGTTGGGATATTTTATTTGCACTACATTTTTTGGGATCAGGTTGCAAAATCCATCATGAGGGCGATTGCGCATTGAAAGTGCAAGCTTTGCTTGTGCGTAAGAGTCCTCCTGAGCGTTCGTAGAATTTGTTCTTAGATCTAAGAACTGGGAGTTAAGAACACGTTTCATGAATGCCAAAAATCTTCGTAAGAAGGCTTTAAGAACACATTTGTGCGTAAGAACGTTTCGTGAATGAGGCCCAATGATCATGGATTAGATTTTAATGCCGCTTTTCAAGGCACCAAAAGCGCTTCAAGATGAAGTGAAGCCATTATTCATTCATTCACTCCTCAGTCACACACTGGTCGTGGTAAAGTACGTCCGTAGTCTTCTTTATTCTTGGAAAATGACAGCTGTTTTTTTTTCCATTTCTGCTGTTGAGGGAAAGGCTTCTTGAGACGTCATCTGTACTTCTGTGAAGAAGGTGTCGGACGTTTCGCTCCTCATCCGAAGAGCTTCGTCAGCAAACTAATAAGTGCTGGTAGCTTAGGCCTTAAATACAGTAAGAGTGGGCGGAATTGGTAAAATTCCTACCTATTTCAAACCAGTAAATACCCTGAGACAAAAACGAGTGCATCCTAAAGACAAGGCTCCAAACCAAAAACAGAGCAATGTGGTCTATTCCATCCACTGTAAAGATGAGGAATGCAAAGAGCACTACATTGGGGAAACCAAGCAAATGCTCCAAAAAAGGCTTTATCAACATCGCAGGGACAATGCTAGTGGTCCTCAATCAGCAGTACATCTACACCTGAAAGCTACCAATCACTCTTTTCAGGACAGCGAGGTAAAGATTTTGGCCAAAGAAAACAGATGGTTTGAAAGAGGAGTAAAGGAAGCTATTTTTGTCAAACAACAGAACCCATCATTGAATCGGAATGGTGGTTTGAGGTTTAATTTGGACCCTGTGTTCAGCAGGTTACTGAGACCAAAACCCACAGCTCTTAGTCTTGCAAATGAGGTGGAGCCAGGGCCGAGCCAGAACAATAGATGCTAACGAGCCAGTATCAGAGTCGTTCATACCCAACTACAGGGAGCTACACTTTCCTTTGTTCGGAGGTGCTAATGGCAGGAGAAGATTATACCACTACTCCGCCCAGGCTTAGTGTAAGGAACCAATAGGAGGAGAGTGTTGGCACACCAATTCCGCCCACTCTTACTGTATTTAAGGCCTAAGGTACCAGCACTTATTAGTTCGCTGACGAAGCTCTTCGGATGAGGAGCGAAACGTCCGACACCTTCTTCACAGAAGTACAGATGACGTCTCAAGAAGCCTTTTCCTTGATGGACAACTCCTGTACGACTGAGAGCCTACACAGACACATTTCTGCTGTTGTTTTCTCTTCCAAATATCCTTTCTTCATGCAGTTATGACTTTATTCCCATAATATTCTCATAACATTGCAACTTTTTCCACAGACAAATTTTCCAAAAATCTTTCATTGTTTTATTTGTTTGTCATAATATTAGGACTTTTAAAAAAGTAATGTGTTTCTTCTTTGATATTGCAACTTCATGCTAATAAAATGATGTTATTTTTCTTTACCACTTTGTTCTCCTAAAACCACAACTTTTTCTCCCTAACTACATGATACATGGTACATGGTACATGGTACATGGTACATGATACATGGTACATGGTACATGGTACATGATACATGGTACATGGTACATGATACATGGTACATGGTACATGGTACATGGTACATGATACATGGTACATGATACATGGTACATGGTACATGGTACATGATACATGGTACATGGTACATGATACATGGTACATGGTACATGGTACATGGTACATGATACATGGTACATGATACATGGTACATGGTACATGGTACATGATACATGGTACATGGTACATGATACATGGTACATGGTACATGGTACATGGTACATGATACATGGTACATGATACATGATACATGGTACATGATACATGGTACATGATACATGATATATAATACATGGTACATGATACATGGTACATGGTACATGGTACATGGTACATGATACATGGTACATGATACATGATACATGGTACATGATACATGGTACATGATACATGATATATAATACATGGTACATGATACATGGTACATGGTACATGATACATGATACATGGTACATGGTACATGGTACATGATACATGGTACATGGTACATGATACATGGTACATGATACATGGTACATGGTACATGGTACATTATATATGATACATGGTACATGGTAAATGATACATGGTACATGGTACATGATACATGGTACATGGTACATGATAAATGGTACATGATACATGGTACATGATACATGGTACATGGTACATGGTACATGATACATGGTACATGATACATGATACATGGTACATGATACATGGTACATGATACATGATATATGATACATGGTACATGATACATGGTACATGGTACATGATATATGATACATGGTACATGATACATGGTACATGGTACATGATACATGGTACATGGTACATGATATATGGTACATGGTACATGGTACATGGTACATGATACATGATACATGGTACATGATACATGGTACATGATACATGATATATAATACATGGTACATGGTACATGGTACATGGTACATGATACATGGTACATGGTACATGATACATGGTACATGGTACATGGTACATGGTACATGATACATGGTACATGATACATGATACATGGTACATGATACATGGTACATGATACATGATATATAATACATGGTACATGGTACATGGTACATGGTACATGATACATGGTACATGGTACATGATACATGGTACATGGTACATGGTACATGATACATGGTACATGGTACATGGTACATGGTACATGATACATGGTACATGATACATGATACATGGTACATGATACATGGTACATGGTACATGGTACATGGTACATGATACATGGTACATGGTACATGATACATGGTACATGGTACATGGTACATGATACATGGTACATGGTACATGATACATGGTACATGATACATGATACATGGTACATGATACATGGTACATGATACATGATACATGGTACATGGTACATGATATATGATACATGGTACATGATACATGGTACATGGTACATGGTACATGATACATGGTACATGATACATGATATATAATACATGGTACATGGTACATGGTACATGATACACGGTACATGGTACATGATACATGGTACATGGTACATGGTACATGGTACATGGTACATGATACATGATACATGGTACATGGTACATGATACATGATACATGGTACATGATACATGGTACATGATACATGGTACATGGTACATGATACATGGTACATGATACATGATACATGGTACATGGTACATGATATATGGTACATGATACATGGTACATGGTACATGATACATGGTACATGATACATGGTACATTGGTACATGATACATGGTACATGGTACATGGTACATGATACATGGTACATGATATATGATACATGGTACATGATACATGGTACATGGTACATGATACATGGTACATGATACATGGTACATGGTACATGATATATGGTACATGATACATGGTACATGATATATGGTACATGATACATGATACATGGTACATGATATATGGTACATGATACATGGTACATGATATATGGTACATGATACATGATACATGGTACATGATACATGGTACATGGTACATGATATATGGTACATGATACATGATACATGGTACATGATACATGGTACATGGTACATGATATATGGTACATGATACATGGTACATGGTACATGATACATGGTACATGATACGTGGTACATTGGTACATGATACATGGTACATGGTACATGATACATGATACATGGTACATGGTACATGGTACATGATACATAATACATGGTACATGGTACATGATACATGGTACATGATACATGGTACATGGTACATG